>NW_020328749.1:0-11346 GCF_001858045.2 Oreochromis niloticus
TTGCAGTTTTTGCAGTTTTACAAGCCCTCACGGTAAAAATATGAATTAAATGTCACTAATGGCTTTCTCAAAAAACATCAGCGTCTGTGTCACACTGATTTTGATTAACTGACTTATTTTATTGTAATCAACCTATTTGATATTGTTGTCTTGTTTTTCCTTTAGCGAGTGGTTTCCTTCCATTGTAGTCTGCCAGCTCCAATCAAGCTCCGTGACCAGGAAGACCTCAGCATTCGCCAATTCCTGCTGAATTACCGCAAACAGAAAGAACTGGCAGAGGGCATTGGAATAGAGGACGATGACACTGAAGACCGAGGTAATAGGTCTGTCTAAGGGCCAGTGGAATATCAGCTGTAGACTGTAGTGGTGGTTATATTAGATTCAGAGTGTAGAGGAGATGACCCTTTTATGACCAGCAGGAAGGCACACACACACACGCAGTGTCTTAGGTTAATGACACACCATATGGGGTTTACAATGGGGGTTGCTTTTATAAAACTGTTTGTAACAAAGAGTTGAGATTTGCAGAGGGACTCCCGGGCCATGCACATCTCCATTCTCGAAGATGAATAAGTGATAGAAGACGAATAAATGGTTGGGAAGTAACTATTAACCCTCACTATAAAGACATAAATGGTAACTATAAGTAACCACACAAGAGGTTTACTGCAGTGTAACTAAGGGGGTTCAGGGTCACCTGATCCAAGGCTGACTATATGCTTTATCAAATAGGAAAGTTGTAAGTGTAATGTTGAAAGTACAGAGGGTGTCTGTCTCCTGAATCCAGACTGGGAGCTGGTTCAGAGCAGAGCCCTGAAAGCTGAAGGCTCTGCCTCCCATTCTACTTTTAGAAAGAGCTAGTCTGAGAGTGAAGAGCTGTACCGGGGTGATGTGGTACCTTAATGTGTTTAAGATATGACGGGGCCTCATAATTCAAGACCTTGTTGAAATATTGCCATGTCTTTATAACTCAGTCTTCCTACGTGTCGCATCATTGCTGGAGATTTGTTAGGACAGCTCAGTGATCTGTGGTTTGTTGGGCTCCTCTGAAAATATGACACAGTGTCTGAGAGTAGTGGAAGACAGAGTCAGTGAGCCTTCACTACCATAACTTAGCCAGTGAGTATGTAGACATGAACTGACCTGTCACTGGAGATACTGTCACAACAGCTAGATATGTAGTTCTTTACTCCAGGACACCGTCCAGCTGCTGGGAGCAAGCCTGAAGCAGTCAATGACATCTGCTGCAGCAAAACTTGCATTTTGCTAGTGTTTATACTCAAAATCAGTATATAATCAGTCTCAGAAAGCTCTTGTGGTTGTTAGTCAGTCCTACCTTCTCTGTTTCAATGTATATGTGAGAAGGGAATTGCATAAAAAGGTAGATGTGACTTTATAATCTGTAATATCTCAGGTATGAACCAAATTGGTGGATACCGTGCTGTTGGAGGCAAAGGAGCCAATGAGTAGAGAGGCGGTACCCCAAAGTTTAAAGCCAACTACAACTAATATTAATTTATTTTACGTGCATTTTCTTGAATATTGACTTGCTTGAATATTTGAATTTTAACATTGAAAACTAGTGATAAATATTACTAAGATTGTATGGATTAACTTTTTTCTTAGGTGCACCAGCACAAAAGTTAGGTGCACCCAAATTTTCATCGCATCGCTTAACCCCACTGTTTTACATGTTTCACTTTATTTTAATTGCTGTCATACAGACAATATTGATTTGTAAATGATTAACTAACAAGCTTGTCGACACAAAGTTCTTTATTTGGAGCACAGTTCTACAGGAAAGATAAGTTACTGAAATAGTGCTTGTGCTTAAAGTGCTTTGGCACTCTTTGGCAATATTGTAGACAATGTTAAACTTGATCATCATCTGGGCCTCCTCTGACAATCTGTTTGCTGCTGCCTGCCGCTGAAAGGCAGTGGGGAGAGGGGGCACTTGGGCAGGGCATTTATCACGACATGTAATGTGTTTTCTGGATACACTGGTGCTTTTTAAGCGTTCAGAGGTTGATGGCTCTGTGTCAGAGCACTGGCTATGAACTTCACACAGATCAGACGTAACGAAAAAGTTATCAATTGTTCTTTTCATCTTTTCTCATTACCCACAGCTACATCCACTTCTCAAGCGCCACAGCCTGGTGAGTATGTGATCTGCGTTCGCTTTGGAGGGGAGCACATCCCTAGCAGTCCATTCCAAGTCGCAGTGAGTGAGCTGCATTTAATCCTACGTGCCTACATGCTGTTTTGGCAACTTTCATGAATAAAACTGAGTTTTCAGTCTCAGTCAAAACAATCGCAAACAGGCAGAGTACAGTTGTCAAGAATGACCCTCGAGTTAGAGAAGCAGTAGTGTCTTATGATGAGTCTTAAGCTGCGTCAAGTCAACTACATGAAGCACCTATGGGCGAGATAACTCGAGTAGATAGGACGTGGGCAAGACCCAAGATAAGCTTTTCTCAAATTCTACATAAGCAATTTAAGTGAGTGCTAATAAGAGTGACAGATGCCACCGACTGAAGTAAATGCATAAGCAGTCCCAGATGCCAAAGCCCTGATTGAATATCTTTGTTAAAGCCAATAAAGTCACATATGTTGTGTTGCTGTGAAAGCAGGAAACTGCCCATGCTGTCCAAAAACAGCTTTTTTTCCTGCTGTAAAGGTGGACATGGGAGCTTATATGAGAATGACTCTTGGAGGAATCACATTGTTTGTCACAGCTGTACTGGCTTCATTTTTAATTGTTTTTATTTTTCAGCCATTTAGTACTGATGAAGTACTTTTAAAGTGCATTTAAGGAAAGTTCTCATTTCTCAGTGGAGTGTCAGTAAGACGGTATAAAGGAGTGGGGTCTGTATAAGAACACATTTTCAGATGAATAGGCAGTTGATGTAGAAATGGCGCGCATTACAAGTCGAACTTGATAATGAAGAGTGTTTACGTTGCTCCTCAGTACAGTAACTGCTGAGGTTACAGGATTTACGAGTGCCCTGGAGCACAGATCCATTCCCCTACAGAGGCTTTGTGATTGGTCCTGATGGCTGCAGCCGTTTCGCTATATCACTTTGACGCCGTTTTAATCCGCTCCAATGCCTTATCTTTTTCCCTCTCTCAATTCCCTCCATCATCCCTGCCTACACCCTCCAAGTACTGGAAGGAGCTCCGTCAGACCAGCTCATGCAACAGAGCCAAATGCCCCAACAGCCCTGGGTATCTAAAACCTCAGCCTCCGGTCTCTCGGCCTTCTCAGCTTCAGTTTTTGTTCAGCTTCTCCCTGTTGTCCCTTTGTCATCTATAGCACACATGGTCTCCTTTCATCAGACTGCATCATTGTCTGCTGTCTCTCATTGCAGGTGTTTCATCACTGAGAGGGTGCGTTCTCTCATTTCTCTCTCTCCATGTCAAAAACGGGATGCCTGAAACACATGGACAGTTCAGCAGAGCTGCATAATGTTAAGAAGCCACAGCCTTCTGATGTTACCGGTCCTGTATTAATTTCCTGTGTTCATTTAGTCTGTGACATGTTGTCGCTGTAACCAGAACTGTTGCCACAATCTCTTAACAACCTGTGATCTGACGTGTGCACTTGCGTGTCTCTCAGGCAACAGACCGACCAATGGGAATGATCTGGCTGGATGTGGCAAGTCTGAGACCATTTGACCTGGTGATTCCATTCACCATCCAGAAAGGAGAGGTCACAGGTAACAAGTCTACTTAATAAACAGATAGTTTGATCATAATGATGTGTGTGTGTCATTGTTTTTGTCCTCTGCTTTAGGTGAGGTCCGAATGGCATCAGGCAAAGTTGCTAAGCTTGACATCACAGACAACAACGATGGCACAGTTGCTGACAAGTACGCTCCCACAGAGGCCGGTCTGCATGAGATGGATATCAAATACGATGGCACCCACATCCCAGGTATCTGCATATGGTCAGGAGAAATGCGTGGGAATGAAGTGCATGGAGAAAATAGTTTGGAAGGAAGTCACTAACCGCTCTTTTTCTGTCTGTCAACAGGAAGTCCCTTGCAGTTCTACATGGATTGCATGAACGGTGCCTATGGCCCTGGCCTTATCCACGATCCATCTGGAGATGTTCCAAGACTACATGCCTGGAAACATTCTGCCCGAAACCCACTGCTCAGCTGCAGATATTCCACTGGACATAGGAGAGCTTGACCTCATAATGACCTGTCCCCTCCCACCCCCTGCATGAGACTGTACGAGCATTGAGCAGCTCCTTCAGCAGTGGACTTTTACACCCACAGTGTAGGAAGGAGCGCGACCGCAGGTCATTCTTACCAGCAGCTGTCAGACTCTATAATCCAGTTTAACATGGTTATCTCACTCATCACCTGTTTAATTGACATATCAAATGTTTTTAATTGCTGCTGCTCACTTTACAGCTTGTTTCTACACTGTATATTTCACCAGGATCATTCACCCCTTGTGTAAATATCTCTGTACACTTTTATCTGTATATCTGTGTGTATGTATATAGAACCACTCTGCGTCTTCCTTCTATATTTTATATTCCTCTTGCTGTGTAACACCCACATTTCTCATTTGTGGGATAAAAAGGTTTATTCTATTCTATTTCAACATTAAACTCGATACTTTGTGAAAAAGTCAAAATATGGAGATTAAAGGTTCCATTTCAAGGCAAACAAATCTATTGTCGATGAGTCTGTAGGTGGGCGGCTTGATCCAAATATTTATAATATTGACAAACCAGCACTGGTATTGGTATCAGATCGATACTAGCTTTGTTTCTCTCTTCAGTCTGTCTGTAGACCACTGAACTGTATAAATGATTTTTTGGAATGAAAAAATCGTTAACTTTCCTTTTCCCTGGGGCTTTGCATCAGTCGCCTCCTCCCAGCCTCATATTTCTGACAGTGTAATCAAACAGGTGCTTTGGTTTCATCTTCTCCACAACTGTATTTCCCCTCATGGTGGGTTCTTATCATAAGTAATGTGCCAAAACGTTATTACTTGCATGGGCTCACAGTGGGTAGTTGTGGGCGGGAGTGTGTGAGCAGGGCAAACCCACGCTTAACCTCCACAGGGCAACAGAAGTTTTGACCTTTGATGTCCCTATATGGGCCCAGATGGACAAAATTATTCTGGATGGGTTTTCTAAAACCTGTAGTGGTCCAGTTCTTTAACCTGAGCCCCAAAGGGTTTTCTGAGCTTCCTGCTCGAAAATGAAATGCCCAAAATTAATTGAGTGCAATCAAACTCTGTGTATACAATCGTGGTATCAAAAGAAAGCTAACACTTGTGAAATGTCATCAGAGGTGTAAATATTGCAGCAGATATTACTGTGTCAAAGTTACTGAGACTGGAACACAGAAAAAGTGAGTAGATTTTATTCCCGCCTAATTTTTTTATTTATTTTTTTAACATATAACCCTTTTAAAAGCATGCTTCAGTTCACATTTCACAACAAACAAAGAAACAAACAACCTTTATTTGTCACATACACAATCATACAGGGTACAACATGTAGTGAAATGCTTGTGTCTGAGCTGCAGACATTTAATTCCCGAAATTCAGTATAAACATCATCTGTGCAAAGTTTTATGTTTCTAAAGTGAAACCGTGAAAAATGACAGCACTGCCAACACATAAATATCCAGACGTTGAACAAAAAGGCCCAATTTTGCACACATTGAACACCATGTCAGTTGAATTTTTTAGGTATTAAACAGCAGAAATTATTTAATTTTATTAACAGGCCTAAAAATACTTTTTGAGCCAATATTTTTTTCTTTTTTTACTTTTTAAGTTGAACAACTAAACAACAAATATACATAATAATGCAGTTATAGAAAGGGCAGGAAAAATGTCACAGCTTGCAGTATCTTTTACAACTCATGTATACAAATACAAGTCGGTAAACAAAAAAGGAATACATTAGGAGAAAAAAAACAAAAAAAATGATTAAGAAAGAAAAAAGGGTGCTCGAGGTATAAATAACGTATAAATCAAGTGAAACATTTGACACAGCTCCTGTGTTTTACATGCTTTGGAATTTGTGCTGTTCTTTAGATTCTCTAGATAACTGTGGTGGTTTTTGTGGTCTTCTTTTGCGGCTCTTTCAGTGAATTTTAGTCAGAGCGTGGTGAAGCTTGGTGTTTGGAATCGGTGATAGCTCTGGAAGATAACCAGCCTTTCTTTATCCGGTTACATGAGGTCTGATGAATTTGTGGTTCAGTTTTGTTTGTTTAGTGGACTTGTGTGCATTTACGTAACTGCTCTTTTAATCATGGCTTGTTTTCGTTGTGTTTGGTGGTTGTAGAAATGGTTTATATGAGATTTTAGCGGAGATGTGCCCACAGAGTGAATGTAAAATGCAAATGAAGCAGTAGAAACAGTCTACGTCATTTCCTGGATGCTGTACGAAAAGTAGCGGTAAGAAATCGAAGGCGTGACCGTTATGATTTTGAATATAATATCTGTGTGTGCGCTGAGTAAGTACTGAGTAAGTACTTTCAAGGCATAGAAATGACTCAAAATATTTATAACACTGTCTTTGCTCACTTATAGATCGTTAGACACACAGATAACATTGCATGTGCATGTGGTGTTTGAAGTACTTTCAAGTACAGATGAGATAACACCTTATCATATTATCATCGTCAGAAGTGAGCATATACGCACGCACTCTTATCTCTTCCATGTAAAGTTTTGAATATACCTATAATCCAGGTAACGTTTGATAACAGCGCACTAATACTATTAGCTTAATCTAAGATATGGGTGTCGGAATAGGTGTTCTCCCACTTATTGCGCTACCATGAAGTGAGGGGTACAAGTTAAACTGCCCAGGGTTAACATAGAAAGACAATCATCCACACTCACATTCACACCTACGGTCAGTTTAGAATCCGAAAAACGATGTGGGCTTCATAGATAATTGGCAAACCTTCTGGAGGAAACCTGGTCTTGTTAGGAGAGACGGCATCCATCCCACTTTGGATGGAGCAGCTCTCATTTCTAGAAATATGGACCAATTTATTAAACCCCCAAAATATGACTATCCAGAGTTGGGACCAGGAAGCAGAGTTGCAGTCTTACACGCCTCTCTGCAGCTTCTCTCCTCTTGCTACCCCCAAAAACCCATCTCCATAGAGACTGTGTCAGCTCCCAAACAGACAAAAAAACAAACTAAAAACCAGCAATAAACAACTTAAACATAAAAAATCACAAAGAAAGAACAATACAGTATCCACATCTGAACCAAAGAGTAAAACAGTGAAATGTGGATTATTAAATATTAGGTCTCTCTCCTCCAAGTCTCTGTTAGTACATGACTTAATAATTGATCAACAAATCGATTTACTCTGCCTTACAGAAACCTGGTTGCAGCAGGATGATTATGTTAGTTTAAATGAATCAACACCCCCGAGTCATTCTAACTACCAGAAACCTCGAAGCACAGGCCGAGGGGGCGGTGTGGCAGCAATTTTTCACACCAGCCTATTTATCAACGAAAGACCAAGACAGACTTTTAATTCATTTGAAAGCCTGATGCTTAGCCTCGTCCACCCCAGCTGTAAAACTCAGAAACCAGTCTTACTTGTTATCATCTATCGTCCACCTGGGCCTTACACAGAGTTTCTGTCTGATTTCTCAGACTTTTTATCTGATTTAGTGCTCAGCTCAGATAAAATAATTATTGTGGGTGATTTTAACATCCATGTAGATGCTAAGAATGACAGCCTCAACATGGCATTTAATCTGTTATTAGACTCAATTGGCTTCTCTCAAAATGTAAAAGAACCCACCCACCACTTTAACACACCCTAGATCTTGTTTTAACATATGGCATAGAAACTGAAGATTTAACAGTGTTTCCTGAAAACCACCTCCTGTCTGATCATTTCCTGATAACATTTACATTTACAATAATTGATTACACAGCAGTGGAGAGTAGACTTTATCAAAGTAGATGTCTTTCTGAAAGTGCTGTAACTAAGTTTAAGAATATAATCCACCCACTGTTATCATCTTCAATGCCCTGTACCAACATAGAGCAGAGCAGCTATCTGAACGCTACTCCAACAGAGGTCGATCATCTTGTTAATAATTTTACCTCCTCACTACGTACGACTCTGGATACTGTAGCTCCGGTGAAAACTAAGGTCTCAAATCAGAAGTACCTGACTCCGTGGTATAATTCTCAAACACATAGCCTAAAGCAGATAACTCGTAAGCTGGAGAGGAAATGGCGTGTCACAAATTTCGAAGATGATCATTTAGCCTGGAGAAATAGTTTGTTGCTTTATAAGAAAGCCCTCCGCAAAGCCAGAACATCTTACTATTCATCACTGATTGAAGAAAATAAGAACAACCCCAGGTTTCTCTTCAGCACTGTAGCCAGGCTGACAAAAAGTCAGCTCTACTGAGCCAACCATCCCTTTAACGTTAACTAGTAATGACTTCATGAACTTCTTCACAAATAAAATTGTAATCATTAGAGAAAAAATTACCAATAATCATCCCACAGATGTAATATTATCTACAGCTACTCTCAGTACCATTGATATTCATTTAGACTCTTTTTCTCCAATTGATCTTTCTGAGTTAACTTCAATAATTACTTCCTCCAAACCATCAACGTGTCTTTTAGACCCCATTCCTACAAAACTGCTCAAAGAAGTCCTGCCATTAATTAATGCTTCAATCTTAAATATGATCAACCTATCTCTAATAATCGGCTATGTACCACAGGCCTTCAAGGTGGCTGTAGTTAAGCCTTTACTCAAAAAGCCATCCCTAGACCCAGCTGTCTTAGCTAATTATAGGCCAATCTCCAACCTTCCTTTCATATCAAACATCCTTGAAAGAGTGGTTGTCAAACAGCTAACAGATCATCTGCAGAGGAATGGCTTATTTGAAGAGTTTCAGTCAGGTTTCAGAGCTCATCACAGCACAGAAACAGCTTTAGTGAAGGTCACAAATGATCTTCTTATGGCCTCTGACAGTGGACTCATCTCTGTGCTTGTCCTGCTAGACCTCAGTGCAGCGTTCGATACTGTTGACCATAATAATCTATTAGCGCGATTAGAGCACGCTGTAGGTATTACAGGTACTGCGCTGCAGTGGTTTGTATCATGTCTATCTAATAGACTCCAATTTGTTCATGTAAATGGAGAGTCCTCTCCACACACTAAGGTCAATTATGGCGTTCCACAGGGTTCGGTGCTAGGACAAATGCTGTTTACATTATACATGCTTCCCTTAGGCAGCATCATTAGAAGACATAGCATACATTTTCACTGCTATGCAGATGACACCCAGCTCTATCTGTCCATGAAGCCAGGTAACACACACCAATTAGTTAAACTGCAGGAATGTCTTAAAGACATAAAGACCTGGATGGCCGCTAACTTTCTGCTTCTTAATTCAGATCAAACTGAGGTTATTGTACTCGGCCCTGAAAATCTTAGAAATATGGTATCTAACCAGATTCTTACTCTGGATGGCATTACCTTGGCCTCCAGTAACGCTGTGAGGAACCTTGGAGTCATTTTTGACCAGGACATGTCCTTCAACGCACATATTAAACAAATATGTAAGACTGCTTTCTTCCACTTGCGCAACATCTCTAAAATTAGAAATATCCTGTCTCGGAGTGATGCTAAAAAACTAGTTCATGCATTTATTACTTCCAGGCTGGACTACTGTAATTCTTTATTATCAGGAAGTCCTAAAAACTCGCTGAAAAGCCTTCAGTTAATCCAAAATGCTGCAGCAAGAGTACTGACGGGGACTAGAAAGAGAGAGCAGATTTCTCCTGTTTTGGCTTCCCTTCATTGGCTTCCTGTTAAATCCAGAATTGAATTCAAAATCCTGCTCCTCACATACAAGGTCTTAAATAATCAGGCCCTGTTAAAAGGGAGTTTTTCCTTCCCACTGTCGCCAAAGTGCTTGCTCATAGGGGGTCATATGATTGTTGGGTTTTTCTCTGAATCTATTATTGTACCATCTACTGTACAATATAAAGCGCCTTGAGGCGACTGTTGTTGTGATTTGGCGCTATATAAATAAAACTGAATTGAATTGAACTTCAGAAAAAACCCAATCAACAGCTGTAACCATATTTATACAATTTTCATGTATTTTTTTAGCGGCTCCTTGGTGGAGGAGACAGCCACCCTCAGGGCTTCCAAAGCTAGTATACTCTTACTGCTGGTCCCAAGCCTGGATAAATGAGAGGATTACATCAAGAAGGTCATATGATGTAAAAATGTGTTTGGATTCATCTGCTGTGATTCCCTCCTGGGTAAAATAAGGCAAGAGCCAAAAATATCAGATACGGTACTTTTTGTTTTTTCTTTTTAATCAAACATAACTCAGTAGTGCTCCATTTTCACCTAATGTTAATGTACAGTAAGTACTAATTGTGGGCTAGCAGAAGCTAGGAGGTTAGATAATCAAGGTGATGACTAAGTAATATTTGTAAATGACAGAGTAGCTCTTGATTCCACAGAGCTAGGTGATCAACTATTTGGCACAGCTGACAGACTTTCTTTCAGCTAATTGACCTGTTGGAGTCGTGGTTCAATAAGCCGTCCGTTTGTGAGGTGAGTCAATTTCATCAAGCAGCAGCTCATTAGCTGACTGGCTGGTTAACTGTCTCAGTAACGGAGCCAAACTCCTCCTTGAGCAGTTTGAACACGTTGTCCGAGAACTCGTCTCTCGGCCTGCCCGTGCCGTTCAGCAGGAGGTCGGGGTGGTGTGGGATGTAAGAGGACGGGCAGTGCAGCTCATTGAGAGTAAACCAGAAGGTGTCCGGACCCACCTGGATTAAGTGTCGGAACACACTGTGCAGGAAAGGGAAAGAAACACAGGAACAGCATTAGCTCTGAGCTGTGTTTTGCTTTGTATGTAATATCTATTGTATGGAAAACACCTTCCTATGATCCAAAGTGACAGACTGAACCAGTTTTGCTGGCTTTAACATGCGAACCAACAGTTTAACTATAAGCTCATTAACTCAACACTGCCTTTCTCTTCAGGTTTGTTTTTAAATCACCTCCAAGCAGGAAAATACTTAAGTATATTAAAGCATGTGTTTTTACTTGTGGCTGCTATGTTGCTACCCAAACACTTAGATCAATAATTCAGAATGATGTGAGTTATTAAAGGCTGCTTGCATACTGCATTCTGAGCTATTTTTTTATTCATTTACTTGTTTATTCACAGCTTCCATCTGTCCTTTACATTACTGTAGCTCTCACAGTGCACACATTTGCATCAGCTGCCAGTGTAAAGGTGAAATGAGTTCCCTTTCAGATTCGTACACACAGTATTGGGATA
>NW_020328750.1:0-68965 GCF_001858045.2 Oreochromis niloticus
TTTTTGCAGTTTTACAAGCCCTCACGGTAAAAATATGGAATTAAATGTCACTAATGGGCTCTTCTCAAAAAACATCAGCGTCTGTGTCACACTGATTTTGATTAACTGACTATTTTATTGTAATCAAACCTATTTTGATATTGTTGTCTTGTTTTTCCTTTAGCGAGGTGGTTTCCTTCCAATTGTAGCAGGACCAGTACGTCTGCCAGCTCCAATAGAGCTCCAGTGACCAGGAAGACCTCAGCATTCGCCAATTCCTGCTGAATTACCGCAAACAGAAAGAACTGGCAGAGGGCATTGGAATAGAGGACGATGACACTGAAGACGAGGTAATAGGTCTGTCTAAGGGCCAGTGGAATATCAGCTGTAGACTGTAGTGGTGGTTATATTAGATTCAGAGTGTAGAGGAGATGACCCTTTTATGACCAGCAGGAAGGCACACACACACACGCAGTGTCTTAGGTTAATGACACACCATATGGGGTTTACAATGGGGGTTGCTTTTATAAAACTGTTTGTAACAAAGAGTTGAGATTTGCAGAGGGACTCCCGGGCCATGCACATCTCCATTCTCGAAGATGAATAAGTGATAGAAGACGAATAAATGGTTGGGAAGTAACTATTAACCCTCACTATAAAGACATAAATGGTAACTATAAGTAACCACACAAGAGGTTTACTGCAGTGTAACTAAGGGAGGGTTCAGGGTCACCTGATCCAAGGCTGACTATATGCTTTATCAAATAGGAAAGTTGTAAGTGTAATGTTGAAAGTACAGAGGGTGTCTGTCTCCTGAATCCAGACTGGGAGCTGGTTCAGAGCAGAGCCCTGAAAGCTGAAGGCTCTGCCTCCCATTCTACTTTTAGAAAGAGCTAGTCTGAGAGTGAAGAGCTGTACCGGGGTGATGTGGTACCTTAATGTGTTTAAGATATGACGGGGCCTCATAATTCAAGACCTTGTTGAAATATTGCCATGTCTTTATAACTCAGTCTTCCTACGTGTCGCATCATTGCTGGAGATTTGTTAGGACAGCTCAGTGATCTGTGGTTTGTTGGGCTCCTCTGAAAATATGACACAGTGTCTGAGAGTAGTGGAAGACAGAGTCAGTGAGCCTTCACTACCATAACTTAGCCAGTGAGTATGTAGACATGAACTGACCTGTCACTGGAGATACTGTCACAACAGCTAGATATGTAGTTCTTTACTCCAGGACACCGTCCAGCTGCTGGGAGCAAGCCCTGAAGCAGTCAATGACATCTGCTGCAGCAAAACTTGCATTTTGCTAGTGTTTATACTCAAAATCAGTATATAATCAGTCTCAGAAAGCTCTTGTGGTTGTTAGTCAGTCCTACCTTCTCTGTTTCAATGTATATGTGAGAAGGGAATTGCATAAAAAGGTAGATGTGACTTTATAATCTGTAATATCTCAGGTATGAACCAAATTGGTGGATACCGTGCTGTTGGAGGCAAAGGAGCCAATGAGTAGAGAGGCGGTACCCCAAAGTTTAAAGCCAACTACAACTAATATTAATTTATTTTACGTGCATTTTCTTGAATATTGACTTGCTTGAATATTTGAATTTTAACATTGAAAACTAGTGATAAATATTACTAAGATTGTATGGATTAACTTTTTTCTTAGGTGCACCAGCACAAAAGTTAGGTGCACCCAAATTTTTCATCGCATCGCTTAACCCCACTGTTTTACATGTTTCACTTTATTTTAATTGCTGTCATACAGACAATATTGATTTGTAAATGATTAACTAACAAGCTTGTCGACACAAAGTTCTTTATTTGGAGCACAGTTCTACAGGAAAGATAAGTTACTGAAATAGTGCTTGTGCTTAAAGTGCTTTGGCACTCTTTGGCAATATTGTAGACAATGTTAAACTTGATCATCATCTGGGCCTCCTCTGACAATCTGTTTGCTGCTGCCTGCCGCTGAAAGGCAGTGGGGAGAGGGGCACTTGGGCAGGGCATTTATCACGACATGTAATGTGTTTTCTGGATACACTGGTGCTTTTTAAGCGTTCAGAGGTTGATGGCTCTGTGTCAGAGCACTGGCTATGAACTTCACACAGATCAGACGTAACGAAAAAGTTATCAATTGTTCTTTTCATCTTTTCTCATTACCCACAGCTACATCCACTTCTCAAGCGCCACAGCCTGGTGAGTATGTGATCTGCGTTCGCTTTGGAGGGGAGCACATCCCTAGCAGTCCATTCCAAGTCGCAGTGAGTGAGCTGCATTTAATCCTACGTGCCTACATGCTGTTTTGGCAACTTTCATGAATAAAACTGAGTTTTCAGTCTCAGTCAAAACAATCGCAAACAGGCAGAGTACAGTTGTCAAGAATGACCCTCGAGTTAGAGAAGCAGTAGTGTCTTATGATGAGTCTTAAGCTGCGTCAAGTCAACGACATGAAGCACCTATGGGCGAGATAACTCGAGTAGATAGGACGTGGGCAAGACCCAAGATAAGCTTTTCTCAAATTCTACATAAGCAATTTAAGTGAGTGCTAATAAGAGTGACAGATGCCACCGACTGAAGTAAATGCATAAGCAGTCCCAGATGCCAAAGCCCTGATTGAATATCTTTGTTAAAGCCAATAAAGTCACATATGTTGTGTTGCTGTGAAAGCAGGAAACTGCCCATGCTGTCCAAAAACAGCTTTTTTTCCTGCTGTAAAGGTGGACATGGGAGCTTATATGAGAATGACTCTTGGAGGAATCACATTGTTTGTCACAGCTGTACTGGCTTCATTTTTAATTGTTTTTATTTTTCAGCCATTTAGTACTGATGAAGTACTTTTAAAGTGCATTTAAGGAAAGTTCTCATTTCTCAGTGGAGTGTCAGTAAGACGGTATAAAGGAGTGGGGTCTGTATAAGAACACATTTTCAGATGAATAGGCAGTTGATGTAGAAATGGCGCGCATTACAAGTCGAACTTGATAATGAAGAGTGTTTACGTTGCTCCTCAGTACAGTAACTGCTGAGGTTACAGGATTTACGAGTGCCCTGGAGCACAGATCCATTCCCCTACAGAGGCTTTGTGATTGGTCCTGATGGCTGCAGCCGTTTCGCTATATCACTTTGACGCCGTTTTAATCCGCTCCAATGCCTTATCTTTTTCCCTCTCTCAATTCCCTCCATCATCCCTGCCTACACCCTCCAAGTACTGGAAGGAGCTCCGTCAGACAGCTCATGCAACAGAGCCAAATGCCCCAACAGCCCTGGGTATCTAAACTCAGCCTCCGGTCTCTCGGCTTCTCAGCTTCAGTTTTTGTTCAGCTTCTCCCTGTTGTCCCTTTGTCATCTATAGCACACATGGTCTCCTTTCATCAGACTGCATCATTGTCTGCTGTCTCTCATTGCAGGTGTTTCATCACTGAGAGGGTGCGTTCTCTCATTTCTCTCTCTCCATGTCAAAAACGGGATGCCTGAAACACATGGACAGTTCAGCAGAGCTGCATAATGTTAAGAAGCCACAGCCTTCTGATGTTACCGGTCCTGTATTAATTTCCTGTGTTCATTTAGTCTGTGACATGTTGTCGCTGTAACCAGAACTGTTGCCACAATCTCTTAACAACCTGTGATCTGACGTGTGCACTTGCGTGTCTCTCAGGCAACAGACCGACCAATGGGAATGATCTGGCTGGATGTGGCAAGTCTGAGACCATTTGACCTGGTGATTCCATTCACCATCCAGAAAGGAGAGGTCACAGGTAACAAGTCTACTTAATAAACAGATAGTTTGATCATAATGATGTGTGTGTGTCATTGTTTTTGTCCTCTGCTTTAGGTGAGGTCCGAATGGCATCAGGCAAAGTTGCTAAGCTTGACATCACAGACAACAACGATGGCACAGTTGCTGACAAGTACGCTCCCACAGAGGCCGGTCTGCATGAGATGGATATCAAATACGATGGCACCCACATCCCAGGTATCTGCATATGGTCAGGAGAAATGCGTGGGAATGAAGTGCATGGAGAAAATAGTTTGGAAGGAAGTCACTAACCGCTCTTTTTCTGTCTGTCAACAGGAAGTCCCTTGCAGTTCTACATGGATTGCATGAACGGTGCCTATGGCCCTGGCCTTATCCACGATCCATCTGGAGATGTTCCAAGACTACATGCCTGGAAACATTCTGCCCGAAACCCACTGCTCAGCTGCAGATATTCACTGGACATAGGAGAGCTTGACCTCATAATGACCTGTCCCCTCCACCCCCTGCATGAGACTGTACGAGCATTGAGCAGCTCCTTCAGCAGTGGACTTTTACACCCACAGTGTAGGAAGGAGCGCGACCGCAGGTCATTCTTACCAGCAGCTGTCAGACTCTATAATCCAGTTTAACATGGTTATCTCACTCATCACCTGTTTAATTGACATATCAAATGTTTTTAATTGCTGCTGCTCACTTTACAGCTTGTTTCTACACTGTATATTTCACCAGGATCATTCACCCCTTGTGTAAATATCTCTGTACACTTTATCTGTATATCTGTGTGTATGTATATAGAACCACTCTGCGTCTTCCTTCTATATTTTATATTCCTCTTGCTGTGTAACACCCACATTTCTCATTTGTGGGATAAAAAGGTTTATTCTATTCTATTTCAACATTAAACTCGATACTTTGTGAAAAAGTCAAAATATGGAGATTAAAGGTTCCATTTCAAGGCAAACAAATCTATTGTCGATGAGTCTGTAGGTGGGCGGCTTGATCCAAATATTTATAATATTGACAAACCAGCACTGGTATTGGTATCAGATCGATACTAGCTTTGTTTCTCTCTTCAGTCTGTCTGTAGACCACTGAACTGTATAAATGATTTTTTGGAATGAAAAAATCGTTAACTTTCCTTTTCCCTGGGGCTTTGCATCAGTCGCCTCCTCCCAGCCTCGTATTTCTGACAGTGTAATCAAACAGGTGCTTTGGTTTCATCTTCTCCACAACTGTATTTCCCCTCATGGTGGTTCTTATCATAAGTAATGTGCCAAAACGTTATTACTTGCATGGGCTCACAGTGGGTAGTTGTGGGCGGGAGTGTGTGAGCAGGGCAAACCCACGCTTAACCTCCACAGGGCAACAGAAGTTTGACCTTTGATGTCCCTATATGGGCCCAGATGGACAAATTATTCTGGATGGGTTTTCTAAAACCTGTAGTGGTCCAGTTCTTTAACCTGAGCCCCAAAGGGTTTTCTGAGCTTCCTGCTCGAAAATGAAATGCCCAAATTAATTGAGTGCAATCAAAACTCTGTGTATACAATCGTGGTATCAAAAGAAAGCTAACACTTGTGAAATGTCATCAGAGGTGTAAATATTGCAGCAGATATTACTGTGTCAAAGTTACTGAGACTGGAACACAGAAAAAGTGAGTAGATTTTATTCCCGCCTAATTTTTTTATTTATTTTTTTAACATATAACCCTTTTAAAAGCATGCTTCAGTTCACATTTCACAACAAACAAAGAAACAAACAACCTTTATTTGTCACATACACAATCATACAGGGTACAACATGTAGTGAAATGCTTGTGTCTGAGCTGCAGACATTTAATTCCCGAAATTCAGTATAAACATCATCTGTGCAAAGTTTTATGTTTCTAAAGTGAAACCGTGAAAAATGACAGCACTGCCAACACATAAATATCCAGACGTTGAACAAAAGGCCCAATTTTGCACACATTGAACACCATGTCAGTTGAATTTTTTAGGTATTAAACAGCAGAAATTATTTAATTTTATTAACAGGCCTAAAAATACTTTTTGAGCCAATATTTTTTCTTTTTTTACTTTTTTAAGTTGAACAACTAAACAACAAATATACATAATAATGCAGTTATAGAAAGGGCAGGAAAAATGTCACAGCTTGCAGTATCTTTTACAACTCATGTATACAAATACAAGTCGGTAAACAAAAAAGGAATACATTAGGAGAAAAAAACAAAAAAAATGATTAAGAAAGAAAAAAGGGTGCTCGAGGTATAAATAACGTATAAATCAAGTGAAACATTTGACACAGCTCCTGTGTTTTACATGCTTTGGAATTTGTGCTGTTCTTTAGATTCTCTAGATAACTGTGGTGGTTTTTGTGGTCTTCTTTTGCGGCTCTTTCAGTGAATTTTAGTCAGAGCGTGGTGAAGCTTGGTGTTTGGAATCGGTGATAGCTCTGGAAGATAACCAGCCTTTCTTTATCCGGTTACATGAGGTCTGATGAATTTGTGGTTCAGTTTTGTTTGTTTAGTGGACTTGTGTGCATTTACGTAACTGCTCTTTTAATCATGGCTTGTTTTCGTTGTGTTTGGTGGTTGTAGAAATGGTTTATATGAGATTTTAGCGGAGATGTGCCCACAGAGTGAATGTAAAATGCAAATGAAGCAGTAGAAACAGTCTACGTCATTTCCTGGATGCTGTACGAAAAGTAGCGGTAAGAAATCGAAGGCGTGACCGTTATGATTTTGAATATAATATCTGTGTGTGCGCTGAGTAAGTACTGAGTAAGTACTTTCAAGGCATAGAAATGACTCAAAATATTTATAACACTGTCTTTGCTCACTTATAGATCGTTAGACACACAGATAACATTGCATGTGCATGTGGTGTTTGAAGTACTTTCAAGTACAGATGAGATAACACCTTATCATATTATCATCGTCAGAAGTGAGCATATACGCACGCACTCTTATCTCTTCCATGTAAAGTTTTGAATATACCTATAATCCAGGTAACGTTTGATAACAGCGCACTAATACTATTAGCTTAATCTAAGATATGGGTGTCGGAATAGGTGTTCTCCCACTTATTGCGCTACCATGAAGTGAGGGGTACAAGTTAAACTGCCCAGGGTTAACATAGAAAGACAATCATCCACACTCACATTCACACCTACGGTCAGTTTAGAATCCGAAAAACGATGTGGGCTTCATAGATAATTGGCAAACCTTCTGGAGGAAACCTGGTCTTGTTAGGAGAGACGGCATCCATCCCACTTTGGATGGAGCAGCTCTCATTTCTAGAAATATGGACCAATTTATTAAACCCCCCAAAATATGACTATCCAGAGTTGGGACCAGGAAGCAGAGTTGCAGTCTTACACGCCTCTCTGCAGCTTCTCTCCTCTTGCTACCCCCCAAAAACCCATCTCCATAGAGACTGTGTCAGCTCCCAAACAGACAAAAAACAAACTAAAAACCAGCAATAAACAACTTAAACATAAAAAATCACAAAGAAAGAACAATACAGTATCCACATCTGAACCAAAGAGTAAAACAGTGAAATGTGGATTATTAAATATTAGGTCTCTCTCCTCCAAGTCTCTGTTAGTACATGACTTAATAATTGATCAACAAATCGATTTACTCTGCCTTACAGAAACCTGGTTGCAGCAGGATGATTATGTTAGTTTAAAGGAATCAACACCCCCGAGTCATTCTAACTACCAGAAACCTCGAAGCACAGGCCGAGGGGCGGTGTGGCAGCAATTTTTCACACCAGCCTATTTATCAACGAAAGACCAAGACAGACTTTTAATTCATTTGAAAGCCTGATGCTTAGCCTCGTCCACCCCAGCTGTAAAACTCAGAAACCAGTCTTACTTGTTATCATCTATCGTCCACCTGGGCCTTACACAGAGTTTCTGTCTGATTTCTCAGACTTTTTATCTGATTTAGTGCTCAGCTCAGATAAAATAATTATTGTGGGTGATTTTAACATCCATGTAGATGCTAAGAATGACAGCCTCAACATGGCATTTAATCTGTTATTAGACTCAATTGGCTTCTCTCAAAATGTAAAAGAACCCACCCACCACTTTAACCACACCCTAGATCTTGTTTTAACATATGGCATAGAAACTGAAGATTTAACAGTGTTTCCTGAAAACCACCTCCTGTCTGATCATTTCCTGATAACATTTACATTTACAATAATTGATTACACAGCAGTGGGGAGTAGACTTTATCAAAGTAGATGTCTTTCTGAAAGTGCTGTAACTAAGTTTAAGAATATAATCCACCCATTGTTATCATCTTCAATGCCCTGTACCAACATAGAACAGAGCAGCTATCTGAACGCTACTCCAACAGAGGTCGATCATCTTGTTAATAATTTTACCTCCTCACTACGTACGACTCTGGATACTGTAGCTCCGGTGAAAACTAAGGTCTCAAATCAGAAGTACCTGACTCCGTGGTATAATTCTCAAACACATAGCCTAAAGCAGATAACTCGTAAGCTGGAGAGGAAATGGCGTGTCACAAATTTCGAAGATGATCATTTAGCCTGGAGAAATAGTTTGTTGCTTTATAAGAAAGCCCTCCGCAAAGCCAGAACATCTTACTATTCATCACTGATTGAAGAAAATAAGAACAACCCCAGGTTTCTCTTCAGCACTGTAGCCAGGCTGACAAAAAGTCAGCTCTACTGAGCCAACCATCCCTTTAACGTTAACTAGTAATGACTTCATGAACTTCTTCACAAATAAAATTGTAATCATTAGAGAAAAAATTACTAATAATCATCCCACAGATGTAATATTATCTACAGCTACTCTCAGTACCATTGATATTCATTTAGACTCTTTTTCTCCAATTGATCTTTCTGAGTTAACTTCAATAATTACTTCCTCCAAACCATCAACGTGTCTTTTAGACCCCATTCCTACAAAACTGCTCAAAGAAGTCCTGCCATTAATTAATGCTTCAATCTTAAATATGATCAACCTATCTCTAATAATCGGCTATGTACCACAGGCCTTCAAGGTGGCTGTAGTTAAGCCTTTACTCAAAAAGCCATCCCTAGACCCAGCTGTCTTAGCTAATTATAGGCCAATCTCCAACCTTCCTTTCATATCAAACATCCTTGAAAGAGTGGTTGTCAAACAGCTAACAGATCATCTGCAGAGGAATGGCTTATTTGAAGAGTTTCAGTCAGGTTTCAGAGCTCATCACAGCACAGAAACAGCTTTAGTGAAGGTCACAAATGATCTTCTTATGGCCTCTGACAGTGGACTCATCTCTGTGCTTGTCCTGCTAGACCTCAGTGCAGCGTTCGATACTGTTGACCATAATAATCTATTAGCGCGATTAGAGCACGCTGTAGGTATTACAGGTACTGCGCTGCAGTGGTTTGTATCATGTCTATCTAATAGACTCCAGTTTGTTCATGTAAATGGAGAGTCCTCTCCACACACTAAGGTCAATTATGGCGTTCCACAGGGTTCGGTGCTAGGACAAATGCTGTTTACATTATACATGCTTCCCTTAGGCAGCATCATTAGAAGACATAGCATACATTTTCACTGCTATGCAGATGACACCCAGCTCTATCTGTCCATGAAGCCAGGTAACACACACCAATTAGTTAAACTGCAGGAATGTCTTAAAGACATAAAGACCTGGATGGCCGCTAACTTTCTGCTTCTTAATTCAGATCAAACTGAGGTTATTGTACTCGGCCCTGAAAATCTTAGAAATATGGTATCTAACCAGATTCTTACTCTGGATGGCATTACCTTGGCCTCCAGTAACGCTGTGAGGAACCTTGGAGTCATTTTTGACCAGGACATGTCCTTCAACGCACATATTAAACAAATATGTAAGACTGCTTTCTTCCACTTGCGCAACATCTCTAAAATTAGAAATATCCTGTCTCGGAGTGATGCTAAAAACTAGTTCATGCATTTATTACTTCCAGGCTGGACTACTGTAATTCTTTATTATCAGGAAGTCCTAAAAACTCGCTGAAAAGCCTTCAGTTAATCCAAAATGCTGCAGCAAGAGTACTGACGGGGACTAGAAAGAGAGAGCAGATTTCTCCTGTTTTGGCTTCCCTTCATTGGCTTCCTGTTAAATCCAGAATTGAATTCAAAATCCTGCTCCTCACATACAAGGTCTTAAATAATCAGGCCCTGTTAAAAGGGAGTTTTCCTTCCCCACTGTCGCCAAAGTGCTTGCTCATAGGGGTCATATGATTGTTGGGTTTTTCTCTGAATCTATTATTGTACCATCTACTGTACAATATAAAGCGCCTTGAGGCGACTGTTGTTGTGATTTCGCGCTATATAAATAAAACTGAATTGAATTGAACTTCAGAAAAAACCCAATCAACAGCTGTAACCATATTTATACAATTTTCATGTATTTTTTAGCGGCTCCTTGGTGGAGGAGACAGCCACCCTCAGGGCTTCCAAAGCTAGTATACTCTTACTGCTGGTCCCAAGCCTGGATAAATGAGAGGATTACATCAAGAAGGTCATATGATGTAAAAATGTGTTTGGATTCATCTGCTGTGATTCCCTCCTGGGTAAATAAGGCAAGAGCCAAAATATCAGATACGGTACTTTTTGTTTTTTCTTTTTAATCAAACATAACTCAGTAGTGCTCCATTTTCACCTAATGTTAATGTACAGTAAGTACTAATTGTGGGCTAGCAGAAGCTAGGAGGTTAGATAATCAAGGTGATGACTAAGTAATATTTGTAAATGACAGAGTAGCTCTTGATTCCACAGAGCTAGGTGATCAACTATTTGGCACAGCTGACAGACTTTCTTTCAGCTAATTGACCTGTTGGAGTCGTGGTTCAATAAGCCGTCCGTTTGTGAGGTGAGTCAATTTCATCAAGCAGCAGCTCATTAGCTGACTGGCTGGTTAACTGTCTCAGTAACGGAGCCAAACTCCTCCTTGAGCAGTTTGAACACGTTGTCCGAGAACTCGTCTCTCGGCCTGCCCGTGCGTTCAGCAGGAGGTCGGGGTGGTGTGGGATGTAAGAGGACGGGCAGTGCAGCTCATTGAGAGTAAACCAGAAGGTGTCCGGACCCACCTGGATTAAGTGTCGGAACACACTGTGCAGGAAAGGGAAAGAAACACAGGAACAGGATTAGCTCTGAGCTGTGTTTTGCTTTGTATGTAATATCTATTGTATGGAAAACACCTTCCTATGATCCAAAGTGACAGACTGAACCAGTTTTGCTGGCTTTAACATGCGAACCAACAGTTTAACTATAAGCTCATTAACTCAACACTGCCTTTCTCTTCAGGTTTGTTTTTT
This sequence comes from Oreochromis niloticus, assembly GCF_001858045.2. Lineage (NCBI taxonomy): Eukaryota > Metazoa > Chordata > Actinopteri > Cichliformes > Cichlidae > Oreochromis > Oreochromis niloticus. Next base: position 11,056 of record NW_020328750.1, read on the forward strand.
AAATCACCTCCAAGCAGGAAAATACTTAAGTATATTAAAGCATGTGTTTTTACTTGTGGCTGCTATGTTGCTACCCAAACACTTAGATCAATAATTCAGAATGATGTGAGTTATTAAAGGCTGCTTGCATACTGCATTCTGAGCTATTTTTTTATTCATTTACTTTGTTTATTCACAGCTTCCATCTGTCCTTTACATTACTGTAGCTCTCACAGTGCACACATTTTGCATCAGCTGCCAGTGTAAAGGTGAAATGAGTTCCCTTTCAGATTCGTACACACAGTATTGGGATATCACGGCCCTACGTGTCCTGAAGACACTTCTATTCATGCCTGTAAGGCAACTGACCTGTGATGATATGCCACATATAAACTCATCATCACAGTCATTCCTCACTTTTTATGCTCTTTACCTGGCTAGGAACACTTTTGCCAAGTTGGGATTGCTAGCTATTGCTAGTTAGCTCTGTGGTGTGGCAACCTGAAGTTAGCCTAACTGCTCCTGTTGGTTTTAGCCACCACTGCTGAACTACATCTGCGTATTTCTGGAAGTTCCTTTCTCAAGGGACAAAATGAGTGAGGGTGATATTTAAATCAGGCCCACAAACTGATTTACTAAAGTTTCCAGCAAAGGGTTAAAAGTCTTATATTACAGGTAATATACGTTAAAGTCATGAATACTGGTGTCTTTACCCAGAACATGCAGGAACCTGATTATTCCTGAGGTATTCAATTGTCAGGTCCCATGTTCCTCTCCTTCAGGGAACAAAAGCTATAGCCACAGTGCTTTGTTTCATGTTCAGTGTTCAGAGACAATGAATGACTCCTGAAGTCACATTTTGTTGTGTAACACCCAGCACCTCTCCAAATATGATGTTAAGCATTCAATTTAAATTCAGATTTTACTGATAAATCATGTCACGTGGCTATTAATGACCAACATGGCAATACAATGTCAACTGGATGGCACAGTTTTAATTTATGGCATTCTGTCTGTGTGTAACACTCACACACATTAGTAACTAAATGAAAGATTGAGTTACTTACTACAGCGGTCCTTAATAAAGACTTACCTTAAACAGGCTTCTTGCAGTCTGATGGGTTGTCTGGATCTCAGGTAGGGTAGACAGGCTTCACAAACAGCATCTAGGTCTGCTTCAGCTGAGAAAACCAAACACAGGACATTTTTACTATATTTTATTCATATAAAAATTGTAATACTTTTACCTTTTATCCAGAAATTACAACAGAAATCAACTTGAAAAAGAAAATAAAAACGAATAAAATGCAACAAAGCCAAGTTAATTTCACGGATTAATCACAGCGGCAGAATACAGTTTGAGCTCGGTGCCTGGTCTTCGGGTGGATCACTCCCTGCAAATATGTTACTCATAAAACTCCAGGAGCATACAGGTGGATGCTGGGGTGGTGGATGGGCTGAAACAGCAGGCAGTGGTGCAGCAGGATGTGAGGAAAGTGGGGCACGTTACATGTCCAGCTCCAGGCTTGGCTCCATACATGGTTACAGTTGTGAATGCTTCTTTTCTGATTATGTCCAGTGCGTGCACATAATGACACTTTATATCCAAAAGAACAAATCCTTTAAAAATATGATCCTGGTTCCGAATAATATGGGGTAAAGATACCACTGCTGGTTAATCTCCTTTTTAAACCCTTCCTTGTCCCACCCACTGTGAACTGAAGCCACAGACATACTGAAACCCACTTCACAGAATAATCACAAAGAGCATCTCAAACACACAACGTGTATCGTGCCTGTTTATCTGCACACTATACTGTATGAGAGAGTTTGCTGTACACAAAGTGCCGTAAGCTATGTTAAAGGAACAGTTTCACAAACAACCTGATTTCTTACAAAATGAAACAATTGTCTTTACACTGCAGTCCTTGTCACTGTTAGATGTAACGCTGGCTCTGGAAAGGCTGCAGACAGCTCTGTCACCTTTGTGACTCTTTTCCTCTGTCAGCGATGAACCTCAGTGGGAGTGAATATTGAATATTTTCAACATGCTAATGGACGTATTTTGAGCACAAAGTAAACAAAAATAACAACAACAACTTCTCTGAGCTTATCAATTAAATGGCTTTGCATTCGCTGATTGAACAATCACGTTTTTCTCAGTTGGGTATAAGAAGAGCTGCTTGCAGTCGTAGCTGTGTGTGCAGTTTGGACCTGAGCAGCATCCTGCTGGCACAGCTGGCTGTGGTCCGTATCATCAAAGTCATGTTTAAAATATGTTTAATGACAGAGCTGCCACAGTGAAGAGGCATTTTTAGCAACAACATCACCGTCACGTGTTTAGGATGCTGAACTGTTTCACAGTTTAAGGTTTTTATAATAAAACAGAGATGCCCTGATTTATGCTGTGATACCAATGGTTGATTTTCATTCACCACCACCCGGTGGTGAAGGAGCTTCAATGAGTTCTTTGACTTTTTTGGCTTTTTCTGACGACTCATCTCCCCACACACAGCTTTAATGTCAAATCAGGCTAACAACCTAATTGTTAACCTTAGCATAGAGACATCTTCATCTCTGTACTAATGTACAGACACAAACTTGTATTGCTGTTGTCTCACTCACAGGAAGAAAGCTGACTATAACTCATTCATTTAAGAAGAATCATAAAGTTTATTCCTACAAGAAAGTTACAGCCCTGTGATCAAATAGGCTTTGATAAGATAAGATAAGATAAGATAAGATAAGATAAGATAAGATAAGATAAGATAAGAGGTCATCTATCTTCAATGTGGTTTACATAAATGGGCTTCATGTTGCACCAATCTCCATTAAGTGAGGCGTCAACTAAGAATAGTTGTCTTGCTCTGATTTGTCCATGTTGTGGCTGCTTTGATCATTGCCAGATCCCAGGTACAGTTCTACAGGATGATGCACTCATGTTGTGTCTTGGTGAAACTGTGCTGTTTGTGAGCACTGTGTCTCTATTCTCTCACCCAGATCCAGTCTCTGGCACAGTCAGCCCAGCCCCTGCAATACAGCCAGCTGCAGTTTGTAGGCCAGGGTGTGTGTGTAGACAGGCCCAGCCTTGGCGCTTTATCGGAGCCTGCCGTGCCAGAGAGGCGCTCAGCTTGGGCAGAACCTCTTTAGAAACCCTCCTCCTCACAAAGTCCCCTCATGTTTCACCCATGTAATGTACAAAAATGTAATGTACAAAAGCAGCAAGCTGTCAAAATTCAATAAAACCTTCCCGTTGTGTACTCCTGGATGAATTGTAGTATTTACAAAACGCGTATATATCCAAAAGCTGATGAAACAATTTCCCAGCAGCAGCTCTGAGTGAATAAATGACTGTTTACAGACTTAACGTGTCTGTATTTGTCAGCTCATCAATAAAAATATGAATAACAAATTTAAAAATATTCCAGCTGATGACAGGAGCTGACGAGTAGCCTAATTTACACCCACAAGTTGAATCAGCAGACACTTGCACCAAAGATCACAAAACACTATCAGCTTCATTTATCCCAAAGTCCTACTTTGTGATTCTCTGAGACAGTTTGAAAAGCAGCCTCTAAGAAGGCATCCACAGTGATTTTTCTGTGCTGATAGAAGAAATGTTAGTTTAAAGAGTCTTCACATTACAACCCCCCAAAAAAATAATAGAACTATTTCTGAATGAAATAAGACTGTTGTTGGGAACAATCTTTGATTCTTTCACTATTAAGAGTTTAAAAAAACTAAAGACGACTTGAATAATTTGACTCACGTAATGAAAAGAGAGGTTTGTTTTACTTACCCTGAAGGCTCTGAGGACTGCTAATGGGTCATCGGCTGTGAGTGTCTGCAGGAGTGCTGGCCAGCAGCGATGAGCCATAGGCAGCAGTTCATTTTCCCTCTCACTCAGCACCTGAACGCACAACTCCAGCACGTCCAGTACCTAAAGACAAAGACGCACAACACACCTAACAATTATCTCTGTTTTGATCCTGATTAAATGTGAGCTGAAACTAATTACTGAGGTCTTCATTGAGAGCCCAAACTCCTGAGCAGGCACGACTTCAGCACAGACTTATTTCTGTTTCACTCCTGGACCAGACTGAATGTTTTTCCTTGATGAGCATTACACCAGTGAACAGTCATCCACACAGTTCTGACAGGATGAATTGTACCAACGCTGGCAGTCCTACCCTCACAAGAATGATTATTTTTGTTACTAGTCCAACAGTTGACTCTACATAAAACTACCTTGAGTCGGAGCCTGAGGCTGGGATCAGACAGCAGATGAATGCAGCGCTCCATAACATCCTTAGTGATGCTGAGGTGGGAGGGAAGCTCTGCTTTCACATCAGGACTACCAGCATCTTCAACATCCTCACACTCAGTGGGAGGGACCTCTGCAATGGAGCACATGTACAGTTAGACCGCCAGTTTAGCAGTGAGGTTCAGATTTCTATGACTCTTAATTACAATGATCCATCTCCTCTACACTCTGAATCTAATATAACCACCACTACAACCTATAGCTTATATTCCACTGGCCCTTAGACAGACCTATTACCTCTGTCTTCAGTGTTATAATCATCCTCTATTCCAATGCCCTCTGTCAGTTCTTTCTGTTTGCGGTAATTCAGCAGGAATTGGCGAATGCTGAGGTCTTCCTGGTCACTGGAGCTTTCCTGGAGCTGGCAGACGTACTGGTCCTGCTACAAGTGGAAGGAAACCACCTCGCTAAAGGAAAAACAAGACAACAATATCAAAATAGGTTTGATTACAATAAATAAGTCAGTTGATCAAAATCAGTGTGACACAGACGCTGATGTTTTTGAAAAGAGCCCATCAGTAACATTTAATTCATACATTTTTACTGTGAGGGCTTGTTAAACTGCAAACACGTATAGTGCCGCTGTATAAATATTATTATGAATATTAATTCTACAACAGAAAACGACTCAGCATTTAAACCATCACGACGTATTAAATGTTTCCAAAGATACTGATAATTTGATAACGAGTGAAGTTATATATCCTGAAACGTACTCCTTGATAGAAATTTTGAAAGGCACTGCAGAAAACATAAAGTTAAGCAACATAAAAATTGTGGCAGTGCATGCAATGAGTCACATTTTCTTCCTTGTCCTCTTTGACTCCCAGTATACGTGAGACTCAAGCTGACATCACTGTTGAAATCTTACCCAGTGCCTTCATGAGCGCGTGCAGCGCGGAGCAGAAAAGAGCAGCTGTGCGCTCGTAGCTGAGATCCAGATCCTGAACCATGTCCCCGACCAGCAGGCTGCAGTCAGAGTGAGTCAACAGAACTGTCAACACCGGTGGAGCCTGGCCAACAAGACAGGATTATATAAAATACAGTACAAGCTCAGGGCAGCACAGGCTTAAGTAGATCAAGGAGGAAATCGGGTAAACCCTCCAGCAGTTATTTCTGTGTCCATTTTGGGTTAAAAACAAAAAACACGTCATAACTACCTGTGGATGCTGGCTGAGCCTCTGAAGGTTGAGTGATATGTCATTAAGCAGGTAGTCAGAGTTCTCATTGATCAGTTCCTTGAGGGAAGCGTATCCACAGACCTTATTGATGTTCCATATGGAGCTCAGCGCCGCCTGGCTGACCAGCAGCGTCTCCTCACCAGCTTTCTCCAGCACAGGATACAGCCAGGTCGTCAACAAGGGACGGAAATCGCGGCCCAGCGCCTCAGCACAGCAGGCGAAGGCCTCCAGTTGGATGCACAGCTGACAGATGTTGCTGTTGAGCTGGTGGATCGTGGATGCAGATGTTGATGATGAAGGAATCACTTGGAGAGAGCCGGCATCACTGTTGCATATGGAGAGGAGTCTGGATGGACTGAGCAGCTACGCAAAGAGACAAAACACATGTTAATGCACTGCTTTTTAGCCACTTTACACATGCACTGCAGCTCTGAAGTTTTCAAGATATTATCCATGCAAGTGAGAACGCAAATGTCTGACACAGTTACATCAGACATTAAACAGCCTTTAGCCTTCCTGCTCCTGAAAGCCTGTATTATATCTGACTGTGCTCATGTGGGGACAGCACAGATCAGCCTTTCTCAAAGTCAAGAGTGAGGCCAATTTAGGATCTTCACTCAAATTTAAAATACAAGGGAAACTGATGTATTTCCTTACATAAACAAAAACAACACATGCTGTTATAAAATGCTCATCCTACGCAGTCATATGCAAAGTGTTAAAATCAGTGTGTGATCCACCTGCCACTAAGAGATATTATTTCTCTTGGTAGATGGAAAAAATAGAATCAAACTCACTGTCAGTAGCTACAACAGCACATTTGTTATAATATGATGAATCAAGCATTAGATATTAAGAAGGCAAGAAATTGCACAAGTGAACAAGGCACACCTGTGACGTGAAAACCACTTCAGGTGCGACATCATGAAGCTCAGTGAGAGAAGGCCAAGGGTTTGCAGCGCTGTCAACAAAGCAAAGGGCGGCTACTTCAGAATCTAAAATATAAAACATGTTTAGAGTTTTATCAATCTTTCTTGCTGCTTAATTCCATATATCTTGCTTCATATATTTGATGTCTTTAGTTTGCATCTATAGTGTAGAAAGTAGTAAAAATAAAGACCTGCAGCTCTTTATTTTAGATTTTGTCTGAAACAAGAGATTGTTTTATCTCCGTCCTCTGACTGTCTTAGGATAAATTTCCCGATTCGGATTGAATCGGCCGGCGACAGTGTGCTCAGATTGTTCTTGAATGTAGAGCTTGCAAGTATCTATTTAGCACTAAAAGGTTTTCGTCAGCTTAATTTAACTGACAGTACTTACCTGTAACTTGTGTTAGTGTCAGTTAGACAGTGATAAATAAAGAACAGTGATTTGAACTGATTACCCTTAATGCTTTATAGCAGTTCAGTAACTTTCTGTTTGCACTTGCTTAATACAGCAGCAGTCTGGAAGAATCACACCCATCAGATTGACATGTGATAGCTACACGTTGCTGACTGGTTTTCTCATGTCTGCAGGTATGTCCAGTACAGACAGTATTCCATACTTTATAACAAGTTCTGTAACATTCTGTTTGCACTTCCTTAATAGTTATAAATGCCATTAGATTGTAACATCTACTGTTTTATTGAGTCATATATGTCTCACTTACCACCTCTCCCACCCCCCAGGTTCCATCAAACCCCCTCCATACGCTGTCCCCCCTCTCCTCATGGGGGGGACAGCACAATGGAGCCTGCCCCACCCTCCCCCATCCACCCCAAGTGGCAAATGTTGGGATGAGGCATGAAGGTATTCCACGTCACTTTCGTTATCCTGGGCAGGATTGTTGTTGGAGGTACTTATGTACTTATAAATCCCATTAGGGATTGTAACATCCAGTCTAGATATTAGGAAATAGCTTAAAATCAGTGCATATTTAACTTGTTACACTGCCTTAATGTTGCCTGCATGGGATCTCTCATCAGCATATGACTGTACCCTGGATGATGATATGTGAGTGAGTGAGGAGCTTGAACTTGATTCGCTAACAGAAACTAATTTAGCTAGCTTAGCACACATGTCTTGTGGCAAGATATATGCACCTAAATGCTTTAAGTCATTGGCTGTTTGCAAATTCCCACCAACCTGCAACTTTGTGAGCTGACTGTTTCGGGATTTTTCTGTTTTAGACAACAAAAAGAAAAGAAAAAGATCTACAGATTCAGGCTTTTCCTTACCTGTGGTAGTCGGAGTAGAATGACGTCACTGACACTGGTTTAATATGAAAACAAACTTTCTCAAACAAAAAACAAAAACAAAAAAGAAGAAGTGAGTCGGCGTGTCATCTTTACCGAGCACCATACATGTTTTGCCTCACATTAAAATTATTATTTTCCTTTTCAAAAATAATTTGTCTTCAGAGAAGTCAAATATATCAAATTTGCACGTATTCCACGGCCCGGCAGGTGGCGCAGAGCACTTGTCGCTGGCCCCTGGCAGGTTGAAGCACAGACCGTCGATGGTTCGAGTCTCACTCGGTCAAAATCATCTCTGTAGCTTCGGCCTGCTAGCGGGATTCCTGGTCTGCGCAGGGAATCCCGAGTTTTTTTTCTTTCTTTTTTTTCTTTTTTGGGGTGTTGGGGCCTTTATTATAAAGCTGGGACTATCTCCGTTGTCATGGCTACCAACAACAACGCCAGCTTGGGGGAGAGCAGAGAGCCGATAGCCGATAAGCATAGACTCATTCATCCTTTCTCCACTTTCTTTTCATAGCTACTGCTGACGCTGGGACTTGTGTGGCTTTGCAGTTTTGCCTTGTTGGGAGCTTTTAAGGACCAGCCTTGAATTTTACACATTTGACGTCACTGACATTGGTTTAATATGAAAACAAACTTTCTCAAACAAAAAAAAACAAAAAAAGAAGAAGTGAGTCGGCGTGTCATCTTTACCGAGCACCATACATGTTTTGCCTCACATTAAAATTATTATTTTTCCTTTTCAAAAATAATTTGATTGATATCATGCCTTGTATGGTGTCAGGAAGACACACGCACACACACACACACACATATGCATGTCTTAACCGTCACGTGGTTAAGTGAATTGTGTGTAACCTCTGTTGTCAATAAAAGAGTGAGGCGGACGCAGAGGAGTTGGAGTTGCTTGGACAGGCGAGTGGCAGCTCTGCTCTCCGACGCTCCCCTTGCAAGTAAACGTACTGAGGTGTCTGTGTGTTTGCTTTCAGTAACAGTTTCTGTTTACCAGCACGGTTGACTTAAACCCAACAGAATCATTCATTGTAAATTACTTCTGATGTTTGAGAAAATATCTACACAGGTATGCAGAAACCCACTTTTACTAACAATCACTCCTGTATATTGTAATCTTAGACTGTGATTCTGTGTCCAAGTTTATCAGGTCAGATGGATAATATACGAGTAGAAAAACCTTTCAAAGAATAAGCCATTCCAGATGAAATAGCATAGCTCAGGTTTTGTGCAACTGCATTTCATAAAGTGAAAAACATTGTTCTCATCAAAGGAAGCATTACATTTAGAAAGTTTGGGGTCCTGAGCAATGACTTTTTGGGTTCAAAGGGATGAAAAGCTGCTGGAGTGTGCTAATGTCTGTAGAAAAAGGTTTTTATGCAACTGGACGTGTCACTCTCTTTTCAGGAAAGTGCAAATTTGATCTAATCATATTAGAAATGTTGTGTTTCAGACACAGATGTTGCTAGATTTACTATTTTGAAGCGAGTATAATATTTTGTATAAGGATGAGGGTGTTTATGTATGAACTGGAACAAAAAGTGAAGATTTCTTACACCGTGGTGCGTAACTCCCTACAAACAAAAGTGCAAACTGGGTCCAGTTATGTCTTGATGCATGCTCAATCATCCAGGTAACTAAATCCCAAAAGGTTCATTCTGTTAGATGAGATAAGACTTTATTGATCCCACGGCGGGGAAATTTTTTCCTCAGCTCAGGTACAGATAGCAGAAGGAAAATACAAATAAATATAAAACATAGAATAGAATAGAATAAACCTTTATAATCCCACTGATTATAAAATTTGGTGTTACAGAGCTCTTACAGCAAGGGAAAATAAAATATAAAGGAAGACACAGGGTGGTCCTATGAACGTAAGCAACCAAAGTTCGTATATACAGGTAACAATGTACAGAATATGTATAGAAAAATTGAGAAAATTGTACGGAGATATGTATAAATGTAGAGTAAACTAACAAGCTGGTGAGTAAGATGACCAAAGGAATGTTAAGCTGCATTATAGAGTCTGACAGCTGCTGGTAAGAATGACCTGCGGTAGCGCTCCTTCCTACACTGTGGGCGTAAAAGTCCACTGCTGAAGGAGCTGCTCAGTGCTCGTACAGTCTCATGCAGGGGTGGGAGGTGTTGTCCATGATGGATGTTAGCTTAGACAACATCCTCTCCTCCCCAACCTGCTCGATGGACTTCAGCGGACAGTCCAGGACAGAGCTGGCCCTCCTGACCAGCTTGTTGAGTTTCCCCCCGTCCCTCTCTGCCATTCCACCACTCGAGCAGACCACAGCATAGAAAATAGCAGACGCCACCACAGTGTCATAAAATGTCCTTAGGACTGTCCTGTTCACCCCAAAGGATCTCAGCCGCCGTAGCAGGTGGAGACGACTTAGACCCAGTAGAGTGGTTGAAGGAAAAGGGGACAGGTGAGGTGCATTTCATGTCCCCGGTGCTGTGGGGGTTGCAGAGAGGTGTGACGAGCTCTGGTGGATGGGGGAGGGAAGGGCTACTGAATCAAACCTGTTAAACAACTGGTTCAATCTGTTAGCCAGAACCTGGTCTCCAGACTCTGGACCCCCTCCGCTCACAGTGCTCCGTCCAGTGATGGTGTTCAGTCCTCTCCACACACCTCTGGTGTTGCTCTGCTGGAGCTGCGCCTCCACCTTCCTCCTAAAAGGAAGCATTACATTTAGAAAATAAAATACTTGTTTTATATTTGTTTGTATTTTTGTAAGATAATACACTATATACACGGAGTTTATCTGGACGTAGTGTTTTCAGTGTCATCCAAGTGACTCTAGAGGATGAAAACCTGTTGGAGTGTGTGCTAATGTCTATAGCAGGGGTGTCCAAACTACGGCCCGCGGTCCATTTTTAATTGGCCCGCACTTCAACTTTTGCTTGAGTGTATGGCACTTCTTAGTTTTAACACCAGGGGAGCTGCTGTTGATCAAGGCAGTTGCTCCACCAGAAAGGACAATCCTAGAAGAAATTTACCCCAAGTTACTGAACATGGCAGAACCAAAGAAGCGAAAGGTAGAAAGTGAGTGCAGAAAATTTCAGACACGGTGGGAGAGTGAATATTTCTTCAAAGAATCCAAGGGGAAGGGTCTGTTTATCTGCACTGAAACTGTGGCAGTTATGAAAGAGTGTAATGTACGACGTCATTATGAAACCAAACATCAGGTCTATGCATCCTACACTGGTGCTGAGCGAGAGCAGAAAGTAAAGCAAATGGTAGCTGTCCTGCAGGGTCAGCAACAGTATTTTTTTTGTGCTCAAAAAGTCCAGGAAAAGGCTACAATAGCCAGCTATGAGGTGGCCCAACTCCTCGCAAGACGTGGAGTTACAGAGGAGCTGCTCGATCTTAAGAGTCTAAAAGGCACAACAACAGGTATGGATACTTTTGAAGCTGTGTCAGACTCAATTGACAAAATGGGACTTAAATGGGACAAGCTGTGTGAAGATACAACAGACGGGGCTCCAGCTATGGCGGGTGCACACAAAGGAATGGCGTCTACGATGTGCGCTGAGGTGAAAGAGGCTGGAGGTGAGGCTGTTGAAATGCACTGTACTGTTCACCAAGAAGCCCTTTGTGCCAAGACAGTCAATCTTGGAGATGTAATGAACACTATTGTAAAAACTGTCAACATAATTCGAGCAAGTGGACTGTACCACGGAGAACTTCAGGCTTTCCTTTCTGATGCGGATGCTGAATATGGGGATCTACTCTACCACTCGGAGGCGCGCTGGCTAAGCCGCGGTGCCGTGCTGAAGCGTCTTTACTCCCTGAGATCAGAAATTGACCATTTTTGAAAGAGAAGGACCGACCTCTTGATGAGCTGAATGACCCTCTATGGTTGGCAGACCTTGCATTTTTAGATGATCTTACTGATCATTTAACCACCCTGAACAAGAGCCTACAAGGGAAAGAGCAGCTTGTACCACAACTTTATGCGCACATGAAAGCATTTTGTGTGAAGCTCAATCTCTTTAAGACACAACTGCGCAACTTCAACGTTGTGCACTTCCCCACACTGTCCAAGACCAGAACTGCTTATCCACAGGCCAACCTTTCTGCTAAAAAAGGGAAATATGTGTCTGTGATTACATGTCTCGAAACAGAATTCAGACAGCGCTTCCAGGATTTTTCTGCCAGTTCTACAGGAGCTTGGAAAAGGAAAAGTGTCCTCTGATGAGACGCCACGTGAAAAAAAATGATCAGTCTATTTGGCTCAGATTTGCTCCTTGGTCAAATGACATTTGTCCGGATTTTTGGCACAAGTGGTGTCAGATCAGCAAAAGTAAAACGAAAACAAAATGGGTACATTTTCAAATCCTTTGTTTATGGACAGAATTCGTCCTGTTGGACACAAGAAGCAGACTCCAAAAAACTTTGAGACTCTGCAGAAGTCTGATTAGGCTGCTGTTTATCCAACTGGCTCACTGTGGTTTTTATGAAGTCATCTGTAATGTGTCACCTTTTCTGTAGAATGAAGAAGTGCTTCCCTTCTTTTAAAGGAAATACAGGCTTACAAAGATCCTCTAAACATGTTTCTGAAATAATCCTAAACACAATCATTAAATCAAAACTGCAAGAAACAATTTATTTAATCACTCTTCTTCACTTAATTCCTTAACTTAGTAAAAAACAAAACAAAACAAAAATAGACAAAAACTCTTCTGCTGTCTCACCTCTGTCAGTGTTCATGCTGTTGCAAGAACAGGTGGAGGTGCAGGTGGAACTTTGACTTCACTGTGGTTTCTATGTGCAGGCAGGAGTGTGACATCTCAGAACAGCAGAGGATTGTGGTGCGCGGTGACTCCTGCTGCGACGCCCCCGTCTGAGTGTCCTGAGCTCCTGGTCCTCAGCAGACGGCCCACACACTCATTTATCACCATGTCTTTATCCTGCCTGTAAGAAAGCAAAGACAAGGCTAACATTACAAACAGCCAGCAACCAATCCCTTTTACTCCACCGCCCAAAAACCAGTGAGAAACACTAGCTAGTATTAACTTGGAATCAAAGTCCACTAGGGCTGCCACAAACAATTATTTTGATAGTCAACTAGTCACCGATTATTTTTGCGATTAGTCGACTAATCGGATCATGCATCCATTGGACGTAAAACGTACAGCTTATTGCACCAGCAGCATCTGCTCTTATATAACATTAGCTTACAGTTTTAAGTGTTTAGGGCAGGGGTGCCCAATCCTAGTCCTCGAGAGCTACTGTCCTGCAGCTTTTAGATTCATCCTTGTTCCAACACACCTGAATCAAATGAATGTCTTGTTATCAGGCCTTTGCCAAACTTGATGACATGCTGAAGAGGTCATCAAACCATTTGATTCAGCTATGTTGGAGTAGGGATGCATCTAAAAGCTGCAGGACAGTAGCTCTCGAGGACTAGGATTGGGCACCCTGGTTTAGGGTATGTGCTAACTAAAAATAAAGACAAGATGATAGTTTATTAAATTTAATGAGATTTACAGATTGTTTCGGTAAAGTTTAATAAACTCCTTGCTATCTAAAATATAACGGGACACCGGAGTATATTCTGAACATCTCACACTTCTGATAATCAGTTGTCTGCTTGACGTTTATTCGGCCGTGTATGAACTATAACTTTAATCTCAGCCAAACCGATTTACTCAGGAACAAATAAAATACTAAAAAAAAAAAAAAAAGGCCAAACAATAACATTTTTAAGTTATCTAACTGACTTATATATGTTCAACCTGAGTAGCGAAAGACGGTGGTGCGTTTGAAAACGATTTGCCTGGAGTCCGGTGTTCTCACGGGCTCTAGTGAGCCTTGCCCCCGGCTAGCTATGGAGCTAGTGGGTAACAGACGTCTCCGAAAACGTCGGAGCGCTTTTGAAAATATGCGGTGTCTTGATAAACTGAGCAGATATTTGAGGTTTACACAGCTACATTCTCGCCTGAAAATATGTTAAACGTTTATTTTGTGACCCAGAAAGATTAATAAGAGTAATATTAAAACTAACTAGCTGCCGCCATTGTTGAAAACTGAGCAGGGCCGCGCTATGAATTCTGGGACACTGCTTCTTCTTCTTCTTCGGAGTGTAACGGCAGCTGGCATCCTTGTACATGCAGTGCTGCCATCTTCTGTTTCAGTCCGTTATTACACTCTTAAATCCTACTACTTATTCCTGCGTCTTTTGTGATCTTACAAAGCTTCAAACCACGCGTCGACTATTAAATCAGTCGTGACTGTAATCGTGACTAGTCGACTAATCGTGGCAGCCCTATTCAGCAACAAAGACGCCATCAAAAAAGTCACGGCCATCAGAGCAACATCAGAGAAACAATAAAGTCTAACCATGGAAGGTATATAGAAATATATGCATAAAGACACAAAAACAAAGAACATCGACAATGAGCACCTTTCGTTTTGCTGAAAGTGATATAGCTTTCTCTTCCCATCAACTGAAACCACCAACATTTCAGGTGTGCATGCTGGGCAGCTGAAGCTGACATCACAGCACAGCTGCTCTTCCTCATCAAGAAAGCTGTGCTGCAGTGCAATCAACTATTACATTTAGGCAAAGATTACTTTTCATCCCTAAATGATTGACGGTCAGAAACTCTGACCTTGTCTCTACAGACAGCAGAGCTGCTGCCTTCCTGTGGGTAGGAGTTCATTTTTACCCATCACCCCAGTTAAATTTCACTGGGGTCTGTCTCATTTATATGCCAGAACCAACACTTTGAAGCACTTTTCTTTGTAGCTCAATGGAGACACACATTTATGATCAGGTCCCCCAGTTTCAGACACACTTGCACAAGCACACAGATGACCAATATCTCACAGTGGTTTAACACAGATCTGTCTGGGCTAAAGTACAGACATCGAACGCTATGACAGACCGAGGCAACTATGACCCTTGCAATTTTAGAAGAAGTCTGCTTGAAAGTAATCATGGACAGAATTCATGTTTCAAATTATTCTAAAAATGCACTTCAGCAAGTTTTTTTTTTTATAATGCCTACTAAAGATGTTTTCAAAGGGTTTCCCAGATATGGGTTATTTCTAGTCCCAGATTAAAAGAATAATTCAGTGAAGACCTCCATTTAAACAACTTTAAGCCTAGCACTAGGCTTAATCCATGTCTGGGAAACTGCAGCATTATCCATGGAGGCATGAGCATTTAGCATAATATAGACAACAACCTCTTTAACTTACCCTAAAATCTGACTTGACTAACTCCAAGAAGGGAAACCCTGCTTTTACTGTCCAGGAAATGGAGATCAGTCACCCAGTGCAAGTGCAACTGTCATTTAAACTCAGTCTACAGTCAGACCAAAAGCCACCTCGCCAAATGTATTTACACAGCTGTGTGGCCAAAGGCAGGGGGCAGCTTGGGTACGGCTGTAAACATTAGCCTCTTTAACTGCAGCTGAACGCCATCCCTCATTGTCTGCTACTTACAATGCAGTTAGAAAACAAGATCTACGGGTTTTCCTAATATCATTCACCACTGAAAAATATTTTGGTCTGTTAGATATTTCAGCAGCATACACAATTTACATCCAATACTGCAACAAGCTTACTTACCAGCATTTTTTTTATCAGATAAACTCAAATGAAACAAGTTGGTTAATTGGAAACAATTTCAACTTTCAAATCATGTCACTCTGTGTTTATTGGAAAGGAGATTAAAATGCATGATAGGCTGAACCCACCCGAGGGACTCATAAAGTTTGATCTATGAATTCCTGATACATTTTTGCTTTATAGAGGCAGAAATGTTGACCATGAAAGCTTTTTGTAGTGAACTATGCTGCTTTCACCTACAAAGCATCCAGAGCACACAGTACATGTTGCTATAAGCTACACCACATAGCTGCTACAATTTAAACACACCCACAATTTGTGTATAATCGCTATCGCCAGACTATGTCTCAAGAGCATATGACCTGTTGATAAAACTCACTGTTATGAAGATAGATTGGTTCCAGTGTCTTCATGAAACGCTGCCTTTATCCATCTTCTGGGGCGTGCCTGCAGTGGACTTGTGAACAGTTCCTTGTGAGGGAGCTGCTGGTGGAGCTCACAAGGTCCTCCTTCATTCCTACCATGAGCTTCAGTCTTCCTGATCTTTCTCAAACACGCCTCTCTCAGTGGGTCAACAGAACATCTGGCACAGGACAGCTGTGATGAAAGAAAAGGAAGAGGTTTCTCCAAACCTCTGGACCAAGGAAACCCAGCTGGGTCCTGATGGTCTCCCACACTACTTTCACCCCGGGTGGACGTAGCTGTCGATAATAATCGGCACTCTGTTCACTGTTAGGAAAGGAAAAGAACAAGTTACACTACAGTACTGATACCTTCTGCTGCTCTTTTCAAACTTGCCACCTTACCAGGCTGTAGAGTGCTCTGAACACTTAAACACTTTGAAATCCATTACACACTCACACTCACAGTCTTAGGTGAAAATCTCCAAGGACAGCATTACACTTTTGCTATGAACAGTAACTCTGGAGCTCTGTGGAGTGTGCAGATGATCTCATTACTGTCTAAAAATGGATAACAAAACCGAAGGAGTGCCGAATCATTGACAAATACAGAGTAACAGGTGTGCAGCATGGCTAACTAGGTAGCAACAAGCCTCTAACACAGCAGCGTGTATGCTAGCGGCTAATCTAGCGAAGAAATGAACAGAGTGCTTTTAGGTGTTGTAGAAGGATAAGATGATAAGCTGTGTGTCTTTTTCAGAATGACCTGCTTGTATTTACCTTCATTGATGAGTGGGACTAGGTAGGTGTGCTGAAAAGAGGCCAAAAAGCTGAGGCTGAAGAGCGTGGTGTAAAGCTAGTGGCGCCGCCAGCAGGTTTCCAAGCAGGGATTCCTGGTAGCAGGAAGGCTTTGGCTTGGTACGCCGTCCAACATTGGCAGTCCCATTTTGTGAAAGGCAACGGAAAACTAGCTAGGTTTCCATGTGTAATTTGTGTGCAACAATATTGCACAAGAAACTTAATAGCTCATTTAGAGAACCCCTGCCCCGCCCCGCCCCGCCCCAAAAAAACCAAGTGTTGAAGAACAGAAGATAAATGTCCTTTTTTTTCAGGTTCTCCCTGGCCGGTCGCTTGGCGTAAGACGTGTGACGGAGCGCTCCGGTGCAGAGCGTCCCGAGTTCGACTCCCTCACGGACTCGCTGCCACGGCCCTGCCTTGGGGGACGGGGAGACGCCAAGTTGCGTCTCCCTTTTTCCTGCTCTCCACAACTCCTCCGCATGCTATACATCCCTTTTATTCATCATGTTTGTAAGACAGCTAACTAAGAATATCTGACTTTTAAAGAATATTAACTAACACGTGTGAAATGTATTGTTTTTTTTCTTAATATGTCACATTGCCTGTGTGACTGAAAGGTAGTTTTTTAGGTAGTGTTACTTCTATTTTTCTTAATATCACAGGTAACTATTTAAATGACTTACATATTTTTTCTCAAGCTCTAGCTCGACATGCAGGACAAAGGTAAGTCCGTACTTAATGTCAACACAAATATTTAGAAAAGTTTTAAAAATGATGTAGTGAACTGACTGTAGTCTCTTGTTTTTACATTAGGTATAGCCTGTGGCTGAGGGATCAGAGGTGAGGTAAAAACACATAACAGAAGAAAAGTAAATTGAACAACTCGGTGATCTGTGAATTCATGCTTTTCTTTTTGTCTTTTTGTCTTCAGGTGCTTTACACTTGTCCTCTCCCAGCATTCAGCACTTCAGACACTCAACGTCCAAGACGGAGCTAACAAAGAGAGATACTCCACCCAGAAGACAGCCTTACCCCAGCCCGATGAGAAGGATGGATGACCAAATGACAAACTGGAGAGTGGTGCTGTGTTCCAGCTATGTAAGTTATCACCTCACATTGGCTACAAACTGTCTTGAAGACTAAATCCTTCCAATAGCTGGTATAAATCATCGTCCTACAGTACTGTAGGTTTAAGTTTATTTATAGTTATTGTGTGTATATGTTGAGTTTAAAATTGCATTTTAACAACATGCTGCAGCTACCAACAATGGAAATGCTGTTTTGTGTTAAAATGATGTCTTTGGTGTGTTATTGCTTTGCAGGGAAGCTGAGAGTGGACAGAGCTGCACAGAGGACCAACGATCCACTCTCAGCACTTCATACCTGACTGGCCACAGCACCACCCCTCCTCCCCCAGGGTGAGGGGGGTCCTGACCCCGCCTGCACAGAGGGAGTTGTGAACATGCACTTCTGTGTCGGTGGGTTTAGGAGCCTCCTCACACACACACGGATGAAGCCTGTCACTGGAAGATGTCTCCATTGCATCAGCAGGACGTAAGCATTTGTACAATATTGCAGTTTGTGATGTTTTATACATGTTTTTATTGCTTCATTTCAAACTAGGAGATATAAAATAAACCAGTTTTCATAATATTTTCTGTGCATTTAGTTGTTTTCTTAATAAGTTATTCAGAACATCATTGCAACCTGTCAGCTTTTTATTGAGGATGTAGAAAGTTGCCGGTGGCCCGAGTGTGTACAGTGGGGTGTTGTGTTTGTCACATGGTGAAAGTGACCTCATGGGGAGCAAAAAGAACAACTGAACAATTTGGGGATTCACAGACTTTGGTAATCGTTAAAAAATGAAGAAAAATTGTTCTGTGTGAACAAGAAGCTCAAATATAAACCATCCTGACACACTGACACAAATGATCTGCTATCAGTGTTTTCATGAGCCTGGGTGAAGCTAATTTGCATGAGTTTAACCTCCCTGTCAAAAACTTGCATGACTCTGTTAGTACTGTAGCTTTCTCCTGTTTATTTATTCATTTGCTTATTGTAGAAGATTAATACGTTCAACAAC
The DNA here is from genome assembly GCF_001858045.2 of Oreochromis niloticus. Classification (NCBI taxonomy): domain Eukaryota; kingdom Metazoa; phylum Chordata; class Actinopteri; order Cichliformes; family Cichlidae; genus Oreochromis; species Oreochromis niloticus. The sequence goes on from NW_020328750.1 coordinate 29,662, forward strand.
CGATTCTTACGTGGCCTGAATGTTTGAATGTTTGCAGTTTCAGGTCCTACTGATCAGTTTTAAGTATTGGAGAAAGTGAGCAGCAATTTAATCAAATCCTGGGATGAAATGGGACAAAAGGGTAATGTGACAGCCACATTAGTTCCCTTCCCTCGTTTAACAATGTGTAAGCAGACTGCTTTAACCTGCAATTTACTGCATGTTGTTAGGCTGCATGGTGCAACCACAGTCTGCTAACCACCCGTGGTGATCGAAGGTTTTGAGCTCTTGCTCGAGCTACTGATGAAGCTTTATCAATGCTTGTTAAGTTTCCCAACCACATTTCATCCCGATGGTCCAAGGCTTACATCTTTATGCTCACAAATGTACTTCTGTAATTAATCAGTAACCAATTTATTACTTTAAGTTACAGTTTGAGGGGCATTAATGAGCATAAATTAGATTTAACTGGATTATGTGTTTAGGTCAAGAGACACAGACCTTCATCTTTAAGAGGCTCTTCTTAAATGTCTGATCATGTTTGTGTTTGTCTGCAGCATCACTGCAGCAGAGAGGGTATAACACAAGGCCACAGTCATGTGGTATTCTGTCCTGCTATTAAGTGAATAAAATACTGAAAAAAACATCTAGACACTAAATACAGTCACTGGCCACTTCATTAGTTACACCTTGCCAGTACTGTTTTGGACCTTCTTTTACCTTCAGAACTGCCTTAATTCTTTGTGGCACAGATTCAACAAAGACCTGGAAAGATTCCTCGCAGATTTAGTTTCACATTGACATGATAGCATCACACAGTTGCTTCAGATTTGTCGGCTTTGCATCCATGTTGCAAATCTCCTGATCCACCACATACCAAAGATAATCTGCTGGATTGACATCCGTTATAAGATGAGTATACTGTGGTCATAAAACGATGGACATGGTCAGCAGCACAGCTCAGGGAGGTTGTACCTCTGGAGAGGCCTCTTCCTACACCTGAAGTTTTTACCAGTGAAAAGAACGGAGGTTTCCTCATACAGTGTTTCATCAACAGAGGAGAATTTGTTCCTCAGACTGTGCAAAAATTGCATTCATGGTTATCCTGCTGCGAGGGTGAGCTCTGAGATGGGCCCAAGCCATGCTTCCTCCTCAGCAGTCTTTATTTAACCTGATATGTCAAACCCAATAATTGTGGAAGACTCCTCTGACTCTGGAGAAGCAGTTCTGCTTTTTTTTTTTAATGAGCAGTAATGATACTTGTAATAAATGTAGCCTTTCTGCAGCTCTGGAGGCCTGGATTGCTGAATTGAACACTGGAAATCCCACCCTTGAAAACCCGTAGCTGGTCAGGCCCCTGTAGCCGGAGCAGTGGAAGGTGGCGTAGGCCCTGCTAACTGTCTCCCAGCAGGTAATCCTGAGCAGACGGGAAAACATGATGGCTGGGTGACGGTCAGGAGGAAGCATAAACAGAAGCCCTGATGCACCACCAACCTGTTCATGTGTCTAACTGTTTTCCCCACTCAGCGACACACCCGCCAGGGATCAAACTCTGGTAATTGGTGATTCTTTTCTGAGACACGTGAAGACAGCAGCAACCATAGTCAATTGTCTTCCAGGGCCAGAGCAGGCGACACTGAGGGAAATTTAAAACTGCTGGCTGACGGTAAACCTGAATTCAGTAAAAATATAATTCACATCAGCGATAATGACACCCGGTTACATCAATCAGAGGTCACTAAAATCAATATTGAATCAGTGTGTAACTTTGCAAACACAATGTCAGACTCTGTAGTCCCCTCCCCAATCAGACCAGGAGTGACATGTTTAGCTGCATGTTCTCCTTAAATTGCTGGCTGTCTGACTGGTGTCCAAGAAATGATGTGGGCTTGATAGATAATTGGGAAACTTTCTGGAGGAAACCTGGTCTGGTTGGGAGACAATCCCACTTTGGATGAAGCAGCTCTTATTTCTAGAAATCTGGCAAATTTATGAAATCCCCTGAAACATGATTATCCAGTGTTAGGACATGTAAGCAGAGTTGCAGTCTCACACACCTCTGCAGCTTCTCTCCTACTGTTATCCCCCTAAAACCCCATCTCCATAGAGACTGTGTCAGCTCCCAAACAGACAAAAAACTAACTAAAAACCAGCAAAAAAAAAAAATGACTTAAATGTAAAAAAATAAAATAAGAAAGAACAATACAGTATCCTCAACAGCACCAAAGAGTTATTACATGACTTAATAATGGATCAACAAATCGATTTACTCTGCCTTACTGAAATCTGGTTACAGCAGGATGATTATGTAAGTTTCAATGAATTAACACCCCTGAGTCATACTAACTATCAGAGCCTTTGAAGCACAGGCCGAGGAGGCGGTGTGGCAGCAATCTTCCACACCAGCTTATTAATTAAACAAAGATCAATACAGAGTTTAATTTATTTGAAAGCCTGATGTTTAGCCTTGTCCATCCCAGCTGGAAATTTAGATCAAAACTTTAAAAAGCCCCCCGTAAAGCTAGAACATCTTACTATTCATCACTGATTGAAGAAAGTAAGAACAACCCTAAGTTTCTCTTCAGCACTGTAGCCAGGCTGACAAAGAGTCAGAGCACTGTTGAGCCAACGATTCTTTTAACGTTAACTAGTAATGACGTCATGAACTTCTTCACAAATAAAATTTGAACCATTAGAGAAAAAAAATGACTCATAATCATCTCACAGATGTAACATTATCTGCAGCTACTTTGAGTATCATTGATATTGAGTCTTTTTCTCCAACTGATCTTTCTGAGTTATAGCTTATTGGCTTATTTGAAGAGTTTCAGCCAGTTTGTCCTAAAAAACACCTTGAAAAGACTTCAGTTAATCCAAAATGTTGCAGCAAGAGTACTGACAGGGACTAGAAAGAGAGAGGTGATGGCGATGGCGTTCATTTCGCTTTCCTTGAAGCTTGGTGCGAAATTCTGGCAGTAGACTGGAGCAAAGCAAAGCGTATGTAAAGGGACAATAAGAGGAAATGATGAAAGGAAGAAGAAAAATAAAAAATGGTGGAAAAAAGGATCAGAGCCTAAATTCTAAAGCTGCAGCTTTGCATACTGGCAGCTCCAAGATCTCACTGACATGTAATCATAGACTGTATATAAACATAGGCCAGTGTGATGTTATTGATTTGTAGACTTTAATTTTGAACAAAGGGCAACCTCTGGGTGCACTTCATCATGCTATTTATTAATCTCTGGCTCTCACAGCATGTCTTTTGTTCTGTCTTCCTTCTCTCAACTGGTCCCAGCAGATGGCTGCCCCTCCCTGAGCCTGGTTCTGCTGGAGGTTTCTTTCTGTTAAAAGGGAGTTTTTCCTTCCCACTGTTGCCAAAGTGGTTGCTCATAAGGGGTCATATGATTGTTGGGTTTTTCTCTGTATGTATTTGTAGAATGCACTCCACACACACACACGGCTCGATACAGCGAGATGTTACGTTTATTTCTGACTTTTTTTTGTGACACTTCACAGTCTAGACAGCACCCGTCTCAGCTTTTTACAGCCCCTCCTCTCCTCTCCCGTCTCACTAAAAAGGGGGAAAGAAGACTGTCATCAGACCAAACGCCACCAGCTGTTTTCTCCCCTGCAGCCGAGCCACGGACCACACCTCCGCCACAGTATTGTTGTAGGGTCTACCTTACAATATAAAGCACCTTGAGGCGATTGTTGTTGTGATTTGGCGCTGTATAAATAAAATTGAATTGAATTGTGTCAAGTCCATGATTCTGTTCCCACATTCAGTTATTTCCTGTTTTATTCTGGTAGCCTGTGTCTCCTGTGTCTAGTGTTTAATTACACCTCAGCATTTTTTGTTATCAGATTTAGTTCAGCTGTGTGTTTTTCCTCAGCTGTCTCCACTCTGCCTACATGTATTTAACCCCTCATTGCTGTTTTGTCCTGTTCTCCTGGAGTCCTGCTTCAGTCTGTTTTGTTTCTGTCCTGCTCTGATGTTGTTTGTTTACTGATGGCCAAATAAAGCTTTCTGAAGCTTTTACTGAAAAAGGTTTCATTACTTGAAACTTTTCAACACAGTTGTCTTTGGTGACATCTGGTGGCCTGAAATATGAAGAGCAGGTTGAATCACAACTTAAACTGCTTCATTATGATCGCTCACTCTACAGAGCCCTGTTGCCAGTTTCTGTTTAATATCATGTGACGGTGCTGTGTGATATCGTTCTACCACTGTGGTGCTTTGAACAGGTCTATTTGATTAATAACTAGTTTTGATGAATAAACATTCCTTGTTTAAACATGTGTCATGGTGTGGTCTCTCTTTGCTTGTGACTTCTTGACGTTTGTAAACATTTAGTGAACTTTATGAGTTTATTTCTGCCTTCTGTGTCCTGCATCTGAGTCCACACTCTACCTGCCACACAGCAGACCACGACGGCTGTAACTAGAGAGCGGTCGAGGAATCTGGCTGTTTATTTGAAGCAGCTACTGCAGTCCATGGAAACTGGTACAGTTAGCAAAGTGTGATCAGTGTGATTTAGAGGAGTGAAATCATTGAACAAAGTGAGGAAGCTGATCCACTTTGACATGTCTGTTGTGAAAAGACTTTATTGGATTCCTACATCCAGGTAGGTCTGGATAGCTGCTTGTCCCTTAAAAAATTATTCTTCATTTAAAATCCGCATTTTGTATACACTCAGATCTTGGTCTATTATTGAAAGTGTTACATTTCACAACAACAAATATCTAAAAAAAGAGGAAAATGCTTTACACAACAGTAATTTTTTTTTTTTTTTTTTTTTTTTTTTTTTTTACTAAACTTAATATAATGCATTTTCACCTATTTTATGAACCAGTTAACTACAATTGAGCTTAATCTTTTTTTTTTTTTAAGTCTACATAAATATCACATCATCATCAACCCGTCCCTTCATCTGGTTTTGTTGACTGTGGAGAACAGTGCACATGGAGACTCTCCTGTTTCCTGACTTCTGTCTCTGAAAACAGAGAAGAACATTTCATGATTTGGAGGATATAGCATCAACTGAAATCATTTCCATTAATGGTGAAAAAGAACAGTAAAAGCAGCGAGTTTGTTTCTTAGACATGAGAGGACAGTCTCTCTCACCTCTTGGCTGCACTGCCTCTGTTAAATCTAACAGCAGTGTACTCAGTAACTTCCTGTTCCTGCATGTGTCTGTGAGGCTGAGCTGCTCTGATGTTGGAGTAGAGAGGATCTGCCTGGTTGTTGGAGAAGTGGATGCTGGTATACTGAAGATCATCCTGCTCCTCTGGCTGTCTCTGATCAGGTAAACACTGTATAGGAAAAAAGTCTCAGCTACAAATGTCATCAAATGTATTTGAGTTAAAGAACAACAGCAAAGAAGTATTTGTGAGTCCACCAGGAAGTTTAAAACCACAATGTTGGTTATTTGTACAACACTGATGTGACTGTTTTCACCTGTCCTCTGTTGTTGTCATGTTTCGCTGTGTGGCAGGCAGGGATTGGACCCAAACGCAAACTCAAGGGGACAGAACTTGAACTCAAAAGCACAGCTTTATTGCTGGAGAACAGAAACAAGCAATGCAAAACTAAACTGGGAAAAACTAATCATAACGCATACCAGGAGACACGGGGAGAATCACACACAGCATGAGGGACGACGCGACACTGACTCAGAGAAACACAGGGTTTAAATACACTGGGAAGTAACGAGGGGAATGAGACACAGAAGGAGAGCACAGCTGGGAGAAATCAGGACTGACGAGACAAGGAAGCAAAGCAGGACACATTCACATAAGACACGGACCTTCAAAGTAAAACAGGAAGTATGACACAGAGACACGAACTTGGCACAGTGGAGACAGCAACTAAGAAACACAGAGACATAAACCATAAGACAGAGGACTCTAAGAACCGAAAGACACAGAGGGAAACTCAACATGCAGACAGACCACACAGAACAGAGGGACACAGAGAAACACGAAGGGCAAGGGATCGAAACTAGAAACGATACAACTCACAAGAACAATACTACAAAAATCATAAAGAATTAAACATGCTGGGTCAGGGGACCCAGGACCCTGACAGTTGTTGGCTCTGTCTTCAGATTTAACAGGTTCCTTGGACATCCTCTTTTTTCTGGTTGGGACAATTAATGTTGAACAAAATAATGACATTCATAAACTGTTAAAATCAAAGTTTATCTCCCAAACAATAATGTAACAAATCTGCTCACTGAATCCACAGGAAGACAGAGAAGAATATGACAGGCAGGAGAACAGCAGCAGTTACTACAGCAGCTTCTAATGTTCCTGCTCCTGTGGAAACAAAGATCAAAATAAAACACTGACAGTTAAGTTAGCATTACAACAACTGAGCACAGAGTTGATTCAGGCACGAGATCAAGTCAAACTAAGCCACAACATTGTAGAATAAATGTTACTGTGCCTGGAATTTTAGATAATTGTACTCTTTGTAAATCTGCACAAGAACTTGTTCATGCATGAATAGCCAGTAAAATAAGCTACTGTAAGACTTGAGTTCACTGAAACTCATGTAACACTTTCCTTATTTTATGGCCTCAATTATCTGATTGTAACATAAAGTGGAGTTACTGCAGAGGTTAGAACAGTTAAAGCGGTGCTCTGATCACTGATGTACTGGCATATAGTCAGAGTTAGACAACTTAGATTAGTCCTTCAGCACAATGAGTTAACTGGTGCCATCGCAGTATTGAAAATTTGAGCACTTAATGAACAAAGTTTTAGGAAGACATATCCTCCTCCAGACTCCTGCTACACAACTGCTGATGTCAGAAGTTCATGTGAGAAAAACAGAAACATTACAGTTAAATTTGAAGTTAAACCAGCATCACTTCCTGAGTACAGTTCCTAGATCATTAAAATGCAAATTCTCATGACCACTGATCAACGGCCATGAGTACTATTCAAAGAGGAATAGCAAGCTACATTGTAGCCACAGCTGCCCAGGGGCACACTGACAGAGGAGAGGCTGCCGGACACCGGCGCCACCGGGCCCGCTGACCACCACCAGAACATGTTCCCTCTAAGCCTGAGGGAAAAAAGAAGGAACGCACACATGTAAAGGAAGCACTCAAAACATGCGGTTATCCTAACTGGGCGTTTATAAAGTCAGCAAAGAGGCACAGAAAAGAAGATCAGACACCAGCGAGGGAGGATAAGAAAGACAGAGGCAACAACATTGTCATCCCCTATGTAGCCGGTGTATCAGAAAAACTCAGGAGAGTTTTCTCCAAACACGACATCCCAGTGTACTTCAGACCCAGCAACACACGCAGACAGAAACTGGTTCACCCGAAAGACAAAACTCCAAAACACAGACTTAACAACGTGGTGTATGCTGTACAGTGCAGCGAGGAATGCCCAGACCTCTACATTGGAGAGAACAAACAGTCACTTCACAAGTGCATGGCACAACATAGAAGAGCCACCTCCACAGGACAAGACTCAGCAGTCCATCTGCATCTAAAGGATAAAGGACACTCTTTCGAGGATGCCAATGTTCACATTTTGGACAGAGAGGACAGATGGTTTGAAAGAGGAGTGGAGGAAGCCATCTATGTCCACTGTGAGCGACCATCTTTGAACAGAGGCGGTGGTTTACGACACCAACTGTCTGCCATCCATAATAATAATAATAATAATAATAATAATAATAATAAACTTTATTTATAAAGCACACTAAAAAACCAAGGGTATACCAAGGTGCTTGACAAAAAATAAAATAGGAAAAAGGAGATGGGAGGGAAAAGAGAAAGGACCTGGCACGTATCAATTATAAAACCTTGACAATCATATGATATAAAAGTAGTTCACAAGCATAACGGATAAAAATGTACCAACGCACACCAAATGTTAACTAGGTGGAAAAGCAAGATTAAACAAATAAGTCTTCAGCCGTGATTTAAACAGTGGCATAGAGTCAGACGCCCGGATAGCAACAGGAAGGTTGTTCCATAAGACTGGGGCAGCTACAGCAAACGCGCGGTCGCCGCGAGACTTCAGCCGAGAACGAGGTTGCTCCAGAAGAAGTTGGGTAGCAGATCTAAGTGCTCTGACAGGAGTGTGTAACCTAAGAAGCTCATTGAGGTAGCTCGGCGCCAAATTATTAATAGTTTTGTAAGTGAAAAGTAGTATTTTAAATTAAATACGGTATTTAATTGGAAGCCAGTGCAAGCTTCATTTTTCCCATTCTGTTTTCAGTGGTGAAGAGTTTCCTGGGAGACAAAGGACTCATTCCAGATCAATCAATAAATATGGAAAGTATAAAGTGAAGTTTTTTGTTTGTTTGTTTGTTTCCCAGCGTTTTCTTATGTTGAGCTTTTCAACTTCAGTTCCATGTCCATTACAGCGACACACAGCTTTGTGTCTTGTTTGACAGATATAAATGTTTTTTATTTCAATTTTGTTGTCTTTCATAATAAAACATTTGCCAAATATGATGATTTTTGTTGTTATTTGTACCTGCGATGTCATTAAAACACAGTTTCGATAGCTACATGGTTAAGATACAGCTCATAAAAGAAACACATAGAATATTGATACACTGTGTGAAATTTGTGATAATCTGCATTGAATCAAGACAGCCTGTTTATTTCAGGTAAGAGAAAAGTTTAATAAATGACGTTTTTAAAGAGCCTTATAAATGTGATGTCTAAAGTTAACACCAATGAAAAGCCACCATTTTAATATAGAACCTTGGTTATGGCGCTTGAAGATGTAAGCATCAGAGAAGAAAGGACCCACTGACTGGAAGCTGTCAATTACTATTACTACTATTAGTCAGCAGTATCCATAGCCATATGTTCTTCACAATAAAAGTTATATAACGATTACTTTCCTGTTGTTATTGTTGTCTAGCCACACAATGAAGCTAATTAGAGCATTATAAGGCCTTCCTACAGCTGACAACCGGAAATGAATCCAAATGCCCTCACAAACCTTGAAGAACTACAACTATGCCCGTTGACTGGCACAGTTTGTCACGTGTGTCGCTGAAATGATATTTTGATGTCATTTGGTCTATGTTCCAGAATTTTAGGTTAGTATTAAACAGAGGTTTAACCTGCATCGGTTTTAGGAGTTGAAAGCTAAACGTTTTGAATAGTATTCATTTATTTCTCCTCTGACTTTGGCCTGGGTCTTGTGGTTCCAGTGAAAGGAAATCTTAACGCTTCAGGTTACCAAGACATTTTGGACCACTTTGTGCTTAAAACATTGTGAGAACAGTTTAGGGAGGGTCTTTTTCCCTTCCAACACGACTGTGACCTAATGCACAAACATGGTCCATAAAGACATGATTGAATGTGTCTGGCATAGAAGCAGAGTGGCTTGCTTTGAGCCCTGATCTTAATCCTATCCATTGTGATGAACCAGAATGGAGATTGTAAACGTCCAACATCGGTGTTTGACCTAACAAATGCTCTTCTGGATGAATGGGCACAAAAAACAGAAAAAATCCACAGACATGTTAAAAAAAATCTTGTAGGAAAAACCTTGGCTGACAAATGGAAGCCATTAAAGCTGCAAATGGTGAGCAATAAACAGAAGTTTCAGCATTTGCTGCATTGTCAACATTTTTAAAGATGCGTCTGTCCCCCCGCTGTACCTCCTCCTTCTCGCTGAGGCTTCAAGACCAACCGTTCTGCTGCTGCCAAGGCCATTGATACTGTTTTGTCCCTCTCTGCACCCTGTAGACGAACGCAACCACAGAGAAACAAATCAGAGGAATAAATGTGAATGATATTGCTTACACTGAACAGCAACACCCAGGTGAGGATTATCTAATGCCAAATTTTCCAAACAATGAAAAAATCGTGTCCTTTTTCTCACCATGTCTGGAGTGTAGAGGTCAGCCAATGTCGCTCAGATCTGCTGCACAGCTTGAGGCTGGTCCGGGAAGAACCTCTCCAGGACTCCAGGTCTGGCGAGCACTTGCTGAACCTTCTTGGTACCAGCCAGGTGAGCGCTGATATCTGGACCCATCACAGCTCGAGAGCGCTCCATCAGAAGACGAGCATCCCAGCTCTGCAATTGAAAACAGACAATCAATTCTCTGCTTGTCTTTTTATCATTAGATGTATTTCAGTATTAAAAAGTTCAGTTTATTGGGACACTTTGTGCAAGAAGAATTTTCCCCCCATAAAATAGCCTCTACCATTTCACTAACTTTTGGAATCTTATTTCACTGCTGCTAATAACGTTTTACACTCTGTCACAGGTTTTTTAGCTTCGTTCGTACAAACTTTCTCGTGGTTGAGATTCTTGACCAAACAGCCAGCACACCGACCAGCAGAGCGTGACAATAGTTGGTTTATATTACGCTGAGATTTGACAGACAGAGACAGAAGAATGAAGGAGAACAACACAGAGTCACGCTGTCAAGGAGAACCTGGACGGTAGATTCAGCAGTTTGGCTTGAAACTTGCAAACTGTTTTAACTTGTTATGTCCGATTAAGTTTTCCTTCCAGGGTGCTCGCCAGTTTTCTTTCACTTGTTTCCTGTTCCTGCCAGCAGAATGCACACACAGCTGCAGTAACTACACACAATGTTGCAGAGAACATGGAGCAGCAACAAACATGTGTCGGTCTCTAATCTCCCATTCAGACTGACACAGCGACAGGTCTGTTCAAATAACATCAACAATGAGCACCTTTCGTTTTGCTGAAAGTGATATAGCTTTCTCTTCCCATCAACTGAAACCACCAACATTTCAGGTGTGCATGCTGGGCAGCTGAAGCTGACAACACAGCACAGCTGCTCTTCCTCATCAAGAAAGCTGTGCTGCAGTGCAATCAACTATTACATTTAGGCAAAGATTACTTTTCATCCCTAAATGATTGACGGTCAGAAACTCTGACCTTGTCTCTACAGACAGCAGAGAGCTGCTGCCTTTCTGTGGGTAGGAGCTCATTTTTACCCATCACCCCAGTTAAATTTCACTGGGGTCTGTCTCATTTATATGCCAGAACCAACACTTTGAAGCACTTTCCTTTGATCACTTGTAGCTCAATGGAGACACACATTTATGATCAGGTCCCCCAGTTTCAGACACACTTGCACAAGCACACAGATGACCAATATCTCACAGTGGTTTAACACAGTTCTGTCTGGGCTAAAGTACAGACATCGAACGCTATGACAGCGGAGTGTGCAGATGATCTCATTACTGTCTAAAAATGGATAACAAAACCGAAGGAGTGCTGAATCATTGACAAATACAGAGTAACAGGTGTGTAGCATCGCTAACTAGGTAGCAACAAGCCTCTAACACAGCGTGTATGCTAGCGGCTAATCTAGCAAACAAATGAACAGAGTGCTTTTAGGTGTTGTAGAAGGATAAGATGATAAGCTGTGTGTGTTTTTCAGAATGACCTGCTTGTATTTACCTTCATTGAAGGAGTGGTCAGTGTGGGTATAGCCATGAGGCAAAAAAGACAGCTGAAGCTGAAGAGTGTGGTGAGAACATGGTGCCGCCGCCGCCAGCAGGTTTCCAAGCAGGGATTCGGGTAGCAGGAAGGCTTTGGTAAGCCGTCCAACATCCAGTCCCATTTTGTGAATGCCAATAAAAAAATAGCTAGGTGTCCATGTGTAATTTGTGTGGAACAATATTGCACAAGAAGCTTAATAGATTTAGAAAAACAATAACAAAAAAAAAATAAAAACTTGAAGAACAAAAGATAAATGTCCTTTTTTTTCCAAAGTTTACTCGCCCTGCTCAGTGGTGTACAGCGTTAAGAGGCCAGCATTCGGACTCCAGAGTTTAACGACCCTAGTTCGAGTCTCTGATAGTAGTCCGTCTGCTAGAGCAGGGTAGGCCCACAGTGAAAGACGAAGCTCAAGCCTGCCTCCATTTTTCTCTCTCTCTTTTTTTCATTTCTTTTTACTTTTTTCAAGCCGCAATTAAAAGCTCAGGGAAACACTTAGTTTTAAGGCGGCCTTTAAGGCACCCTATATATCAGTCCATACAGCCCCGGTAAGGGCCAATCTCATGTATCAGTTACACATATATCAACCAAGGAAGAAAACAGGCCCAAACCAAAGAGGTGTGCAGGGAAAAAATCAGGTGTGAGTGTGTGAAATTTACTAAGTATTGGAGTGCAAAAATGCCTGGTCTCCAGCTCATTTCCAAAAGGCTGGGTGCGTGATGTGCGCGTTGTTGTCTTTAGATAGAGGAATTTTCCCGCTTTTGTTTGCCCGACATGTGGCGGGCTAGCAGCTTAGTAACATAGAGGCCCGGGTTCGAGCCCTAGGCTCACCTACCCTACCTCTCTATGTTCATCTGCTAGGGGGAGGTCCAGGCACGGGACCTTGGAGTGAAAATTCCAAGGCCTGGACTTCCCCTGATTTTCATTTTCTCTGTGTTTTTTCTTTTACCTGCCAGCAACAAACAGCCCAGCCCCATTTATGGGACCTCCTTCTTGTCATGGCTACCAAGGACCACTCTTCTTCTGCCAACAAGTCATTGCCTGACAAATAATTATTTCCTATGTTTCCCTAGGGGCTTTTTTAATCTCCAATATCTTTACATATCTTGCTAGATAGACTTCCCTCAACAGGGTTTACAAACGCCTTATCCTCTTTGTCCACTTCAAATAACTTTAAACAACTATTCTTAGATTTCTTGCAACATCTGCTGTCCTCTTGCACAGATTACGCTTTTTAAAAAACAAACAAACACTTTTCTTTTTAACGTCAACCACATTTTTGGAACTAGATAAATAAAGCATATATAAAAGTCACTACCAAAAACTCATTGCAGCTTCTACCTTGTTATAGGAATGTTGTTTGTGGCTCAAGATGACTTGATTTCATCCATGAAGGATACATTTGATATATGTTTTCACATATTATAGACCAACAAGTTATTATAGCAGTTTAAATACGAGCGATCGGTTTTTGGAAGACGATCATTTTTTTAGCACAACACCGCTAAGCACCAACTCATCCATCCTTTCTCCTTTTCTTCTTTTCATGCCGCCACCATGGGAAGCGCCCACAAATGTGTCATTTCACACTGGCAGCAGGCTCGCAGAGCTAGCTGTGGTGCTTGTTCTTCTTCTCTGACTTTGCTGTTTCACCGTGTTTAGATAACGTGCCATCCGCAAACGGTCGCACTCATTTTCGTGCTTTAGCTTTGTACTCACGCGCACACACACGTGCACACATGCACACACACACACACACACACACGTGTGTGTTAGTTTAGTCTGTTTCAACCTCTCTTCGTGTGGAAACACACATATCTAGAACTATTCTTTAAGGATGTCTGCATTTCACACAACTGTCTAATAGGATAAAATAATTGACATTGTATACCCAAAGGTCAAGTCTGGATAAACGTGTATATGATCTCCAACTTGAATGCAAAGCCAAGGCATATAATTGTGTGGTGTGTCAACTCTAATGTGTTTCCTCTCTGTGCAGGGGATGACTGAAGCTATCACCTTGCTAATCCTTGCTGTCCAAACTGGCCTCATTGAGCTGCAGGTCATCCACAGAGCCTTCCTCCTCTCTATCGTCCTCTTTATTGTTGCTGCTTCCATCCTGCAGTCCATGCTGGAGATAGCTGATCCTATAGTCCTAGCCCTGGGAGCATCTAGAGGCAACTAAGATAATATACCAAAGACTTTTTTCATGTGTTTATTTTTAAGAAAACTCTGTGTCCCACTGTTTGTTTTATTTTTACTGATCATAAACAACTATTAATAACTATGGGCAGTTAGTTAATTATCACAGAATTCATTATCTATGGTCATCAGTACAACTCATGCTAACATCATAAATTAAGTAATACTACGGTGTACTGTCCTTCTTTCTTCATTCCTAAACAGGCAGTTTGTCTTTTGACATCAATCTGACTGAAAGTGTGTTTGCAAAGCCTGCTATCAACCTGCCTGCTTTCTCATATGCTGGTTTTGCTGCCCGTCCCGTAGGAGTTTGTGGAAGCACTTCCGTGCAGTTTCTCTCTGTCTCTTCCTGCTGATCTTTCCAGCGTACATGGCTTATATGATCTGCCAGTTCTTCCACATGGACTTCTGGCTTCTCATCATCATCTCCTCCTCAATCCTCACCTCTCTCCAGGTAACACACAACCGCATCGCAGTGTGCAAAAACGTTAAATTAAATAGTTTAAACTTGCTCTACCCAAACAGTTCAGCCCAATAATAATTAAACATGTATATTTGCTTGTTTTTTAATTCCATAATAACTCTGAAACACTCTACCGCCAGGTGCTTGGCACTCTGTTGATCTGTTGTTCTCTTCATGGTGGAGGAGTTTCGTACAGCTCCAGTGTAGAACATGGATGAAGTCATATATTGTGTAAATGGGAGCTACAGATTGCTGGAGTTTCTGCTATGTGTCACACACACACACACACCAACTCTTTGCTAAGTTCTGACTGTAAACAGACACTGTCATGTAATGCATCAGCACTGTCTCTGCCTCACTGTCAGTGATTTGTTACCTCACCAGGTTGCGGTGTGCGTGGTGTGCTATGGTGTATCAGAGACTGTATTTGGCGAGTGGAGTGTGATGGGAAGCACCATCATCTTGGTCCACTCGTACTATAACGTCTGGCTCAGAGCCCAGCTGGGCTGGCAGAGCTTCCTGCTCAGGAGAGATGCTGTAAACAAGATAAAAAGCCTCCCTACAGCTAGCAATACACAGCTGGAGCAGTACATCTCTCTTATTACCTTTTAGTCGCATTGGTTGATGTGTTAAATGTGCTATAAAAACTCAATTTGACTTTGACATTTCTCATTTGAAGAGTCTGTTTGTTTATTTTGATCGTTTTTGTACAGCTGATCAGAGTTGGTTTCACCCGAGGTCGTTAACTAAAACAACAATTTGTTCAAAAGACAAATTTTTGTGAGATTTAACAAAGTAAAAGGTTTGATTATTCAATTCTCTGTTAATTCAACTCAGTGTTTACAGCAGTAAAATAATTTCTTTTATTTCCACAGTAGCTTTCCTGGAGAGATCTGCAGTACTTACCTGCCTAATGCTCTCAGCCACCTTGGATGGACAAGACTGCCAAATGCCTCAGTGTGCTAGTGAAGCGCAGCTGTTTCTTCTAAGCCCGATTTGAAAAAAAGATTTAAAATTGGTTTTGTTTTTTGTTTGTGTAAACACTTTGCACTGACCATTATTGGAGAATTAAAAAGCGCCTAAGTCAAGGAATGTGTGTGCACATAACAGAAAACTTGGCAAAGAACCAATTTTAAATCTTTAAGCACTTTGTTACTAGCAGCCTGTCACAAAAACACATTTTGTATAGTGGTTTTCTTTTTTCTTTTTTTTTTTAAATCTTGTGAATAAAATGTATACAAATGTGTGTGATTAATCACAATGTGTTAGTGTGTAATCACCCTGAGACATGCATGCCTGTCTGCTAGCGTCAGATCTAAAGCCATTTCTGATTTGGAGATGCAGGCTGCAGATTCTGTCCAGATTATCCCAGCTCTGGTCACTAAACATCCAGTCTTCACTTATCAAATGTGTAAAATTCAAGACTGGTCCCAACAAGGCAAAAACTGCATAGCCACACAAGTCCCAGCGTTTCCCACAGCAGCAGCAGCAGTGAAAAGAAAGTGGATAAAGGATGAATGAGTCTGTGCTTATCGGGTCTCTGCTCTCCCCAAGCTGGCGTTGTTGTTGGTAGCCATGACAAGGGAGATAGTCCCAGCTTTATAAATAAAGGCCCCAGCACCCCGAAAAAAAGAAAAACAGAAAAGAAAAAAAAGGTCGGGATTCCCTGCGCAGACCAGGAATCCCCCTAGCAGGCCGAAGCTCCAGACAGGAGTCGGCATGAGTGATTGAGTGAGAATCGAACCATCGCCTGTCTGTGCTTCAAGCTGCCAGGGGCGGGCGGCAAGTGCTCTGCGCCACCTGCCGGGGCGTGGAATTCGTGCAAATTTGATATATTTGACTTCTCTGAAGACAAATTATTTTTGAAAAGGAAAAATAATAATTTTAATGTGAGGCAAAACATGTATGGTGCTCGGTAAAGATGACACGCCGACTCACTTCTTCTTTTTTTGTTTTGTTTTGTTTTTTTTTTGTTTGAGAAAGTTTGTTTTCAACTTAGACCATTGTCAGTGACGTCATTCTACGCGACTACCACAGGTAAGGAAATGCCTGAATCTGTAGATCTTTTTCTTTTCTTTTTGTTGTCTAAAACAGAAAAATCCCGAAACAGTCAGCTCACAAAGTTGCAGGTTGGTGGGAATTTGGCAGAACAGCCAATGACTTAAAGCATTTAGGTGCATATATCTTGCCACAAGACATGTGTGCTAAGCTAGCTAAATTAGTTTCTGTTAGCGAATCAAGTTCAAGCTCCTCACATATCATCATCCAGGGTACAGTCATATGCTGATGAGGAGATCCCATGCAGGCAACATTAAGGCAGTGTAACAAGTTAAATATGCACTGATTTTAAGCTATTTCCTAATATCTAACCATTATGATAAATGTTTGCCTGCAACTGACACAGCCAACACAAATGTCATTGAAAAAAACAAAAGCCTGTGATAACATGTTTTTGTTTTTCTAGAATAGAAGAAGCACATTTTAAAAAGCCAGTAGAATAAATCTTTGTTGTTACTGCATGATTAGAATGAAGTAACAACAAGTCTGGCTGGAATAAGAAGTGGTAATCTGTGTACTGTGCTAGTGATCTGCATAATTCACCTTAGATGGTCATCTGTTTGGATGGCTGAAGTGGGCTAACGCCACAGCTAATTTCATCAGGCTGCTAATGAAACATCTAAAATGATAGATGGTTAACTACACAACGGAAGCAAGAGCATTACAATCACTTGATTTAATGAAAGATTTTCCCCCAAACTTTTGATCCAAATGAGCAAAGTACTGCAACCATCTGAACCTTCTAGGTGTTACATGTTACAGTGTTGCACTCTGGCCAGCTTTAAAAATGGAAAAGTCTTTGTGTGGTTTACTGGGTTCTGTAAATGAGGCTCCTTTCATTTGTGAGCGTGTTGTTCTTCTCTTCCCTTTTGTCCACCCTTACAAGGTGAAGGTGCTGCCCACCCATGATGCCAGCAAGGTGCGTGCAAGTGGATCCGGCCTTAAAACCACTGGAGTGCCCAGCTCTCTGCCAGTGAAGTTCAACATTGATGGCAAAGATGCAGGTGAGGGACTGCTGGCAGTGCAGATCACTGTGAGCGCATGAACGTGGACCACACAATAATGTAACCAAAGTGTTGATATTTAGGTAACAGTTTTTATTTTCTCCTGAAGGACCCAGACGGGAAGCCCAAGAAGCAAATATCTGTGACAACCATGATGGGACCTACCTGGTGTCTTATGTGCCAGACATGACTGACAGGTACACCACACTCATTAAGTACGGAGGAGACGAGATCCCTTATTCACCCTACTGAATCAGGGCTCTGCCCACCCGAGATGCCTCACTGTATTTGATCCTGTCTCCCTCAATACTATTTAATATCTAAATGCTTGATTCATCATATTATAACAAATGTGCTGTTGTAGCTACTGACAGTGAGTTTGATTATATTTTTTCCATCTACCAAAGAGAAATAATATCTCTTAGTGGCAGGTGGATCACACACTGATTTTAACACTTTGCATATGACTGCGTAGGATGAGCATTTTATAACAGCATGTGTTGTTTTTGTTTATGTAAGGAAATACATCAGTTTCCCTTGTATTTTAAATTTGAGTGAAGATCCTAAATTGGCCCACTCTTGACTTTGAGAAAGGCTGATCTGTGCTGTCCCCACATGAGCACAGTCAGATATAATACAGGCTTTCAGGAGCAGGAAGGCTAAAGGCTGTTTAATGTCTGATGTAACTGTGTCAGACATTTGCGTTCTCACTTGCATGGATAATATCTTGAAAACTTCAGAGCTGCAGTGCATGTGTAAAAGTGGCTAAAAAGCAGTGCATTAACATGTGTTTTGTCTCTTTGCGTAGCTGCTCAGTCCATCCAGACTCCTCTCCATATGCAACAGTGATGCCGGCTCTCTCCAAGTGATTCCTTCATCATCAACATCTGCATCCACGATCCACCAGCTCAACAGCAACATCTGTCAGCTGTGCATCCAACTGGAGGCCTTCGCCTGCTGTGCTGAGGCGCTGGGCCGCGATTTCCGTCCCTTGTTGACGACCTGGCTGTATCCTGTGCTGGAGAAAGCTGGTGAGGAGACGCTGCTGGTCAGCCAGGCGGCGCTGAGCTCCATATGGAACATCAATAAGGTCTGTGGATACGCTTCCCTCAAGGAACTGATCAATGAGAACTCTGACTACCTGCTTAATGACATATCACTCAACCTTCAGAGGCTCAGCCAGCATCCACAGGTAGTTATGACGTGTTTTTTGTTTTTAACCCAAAATGGACACAGAAATAACTGCTGGAGGGTTTACCCGATTTCCTCCTTGATCTACTTAAGCCTGTGCTGCCCTGAGCTTGTACTGTATTTCATTATAATCCTGTCTTGTTGGCCAGGCTCCACCGGTGTTGACAGTTCTGTTGACTCACTCTGACTGCAGCCTGCTGGTCGGGGACATGGTTCAGGATCTGGATCTCAGCTACGAGCGCACAGCTGCTCTTTTCTGCTCCGCGCTGCACGCGCTCATGAAGGCACTGGGTAAGATTTCAACAGTGATGTCAGCTTGAGTCTCACGTATACTGGGAGTCAAAGAGGACAAGGAAGAAAATGTGACTCATTGCATGCACTGCCACAATTTTTATGTTGCTTAACTTTATGTTTTCTGCAGTGCCTTTCAAAATTTCTATCAAGGAGTACGTTTCAGGATATATAACTTCACTCGTTATCAAATTATCAGTATCTTTGGAAACATTTAATACGTCGTGATGGTTTAAATGCTGAGTCGTTTTCTGTTGTAGAATTAATATTCATAATAATATTTATACAGCGGCACTATACGTGTTTGCAGTTTAACAAGCCCTCACAGTAAAAATGTATGAATTAAATGTTACTGATGGGCTCTTTTCAAAAACATCAGCGTCTGTGTCACACTGATTTTGATCAACTGACTTATTTTATTGTAATCAAACCTATTTTGATATTGTTGTCTTGTTTTTCCTTTAGCGAGGTGGTTTCCTTCCACTTGTAGCAGGACCAGTACGTCTGCCAGCTCCAGGAAAAGCTCCAGTGACCAGGAAGACCTCAGCATTCGCCAATTCCTGCTGAATTACCGCAAACAGAAAGAACTGACAGAGGGCATTGGAATAGAGGATGATTATAACACTGAAGACAGAGGTAATAGGTCTGTCTAAGGGCCAGTGGAATATAAGCTATAGGTTGTAGTGGTGGTTATATTAGATTCAGAGTGTAGAGGAGATGGATCATTGTAATTAAGAGTCATAGAAATCTGAACCTCACTGCTAAACTGGCGGTCTAACTGTACATGTGCTCCATTGCAGAGGTCCCTCCCACTGAGTGTGAGGATGTTGAAGATGCTGGTAGTCCTGATGTGAAAGCAGAGCTTCCCTCCCACCTCAGCATCACTAAGGATGTTATGGAGCGCTGCATTCATCTGCTGTCTGATCCCAGCCTCAGGCTCCGACTCAAGGTAGTTTTATGTAGAGTCAACTGTTGGACTAGTAACAAAAATAATCATTCTTGTGAGGGTAGGACCGCCAGCGTTGGTACAATTCATCCTGTCAGAACTGTGTGGATGACTGTTCACTGGTGTAATGCTCATCAAGGAAAAACATTCAGTCTGGTCCAGGAGTGAAACAGAAATAAGTCTGTGCTGAAGTCGTGCCTGCTCAGGAGTTTGGGCTCTCAATGAAGACCTCAGTAATTAGTTTCAGCTCACATTTAATCAGGATCAAAACAGAGATAATTGTTAGGTGTGTTGTGCGTCTTTGTCTTTAGGTACTGGACGTGCTGGAGTTGTGCGTTCAGGTGCTGAGTGAGAGGGAAAATGAACTGCTGCCTATGGCTCATCGCTGCTGGCCAGCACTCCTGCAGACACTCACAGCCGATGACCCATTAGCAGTCCTCAGAGCCTTCAGGGTAAGTAAAACAAACCTCTCTTTTCATTACGTGAGTCAAAATTATTCAAGTCGTCTTTAGTTTTTTTAAACTCTTAATAGTGAAAGAATCAAAGATTGTTCCCAACAACAGTCTTATTTCATTCAGAAATAGTTCTATTATTTTTTGGGGGGTTGTAATGTGAAGACTCTTTAAACTAACATTTCTTCTATCAGCACAGAAAAATCACTGTGGATGCCTTCTTAGAGGCTGCTTTTCAAACTGTCTCAGAGAATCACAAAGTAGGACTTTGGGATAAATGAAGCTGATAGTGTTTTGTGATCTTTGGTGCAAGTGTCCGCTGATTCAACTTGTGGGTGTAAATTAGGCTACTCGTCAGCTCCTGTCATCAGCTGGAATATTTTAAATTTGTTATTCATATTTTTATTGATGAGCTGACAAATACAGACACGTTAAGTCTGTAAACAGTTATTTATTCACTCAGAGCTGCTGCTGGGAAATTGTTTCATCAGCTTTTGGATATATACGCGTTTTGTAAATACTACAATTCATCCAGGAGTACACAACGGGAAGGTTTTATTGAATTTTGACAGCTTGCTGCTTTTGTACATTACATTTTTGTACATTACATGGGTGAAACATGAGGGGACTTTGTGAGGAGGAGGGTTTCTAAAGAGGTTCTGCCCAAGCTGAGCGCCTCTCTGGCACGGCAGGCTCCGATAAAGCGCCAAGGCTGGGCCTGTCTACACACACACCCTGGCCTACAAACTGCAGCTGGCTGTATTGCAGGGGCTGGGCTGACTGTGCCAGAGACTGGATCTGGGTGAGAGAATAGAGACACAGTGCTCACAAACAGCACAGTTTCACCAAGACACAACATGAGTGCATCATCCTGTAGAACTGTACCTGGGATCTGGCAATGATCAAAGCAGCCACAACATGGACAAATCAGAGCAAGACAACTATTCTTAGTTGACGCCTCACTTAATGGAGATTGGTGCAACATGAAGCCCATTTATGTAAAACCACATTGAAGATAGATGACCTCTTATCTTATCTTATCTTATCTTATCTTATCTTATCTTATCTTATCAAAGCCTATTTGATCACAGGGCTGTAACTTTCTTGTAGGAATAAACTTTATGATTCTTCTTAAATGAATGAGTTATAGTCAGCTTTCTTCCTGTGAGTGAGACAACAGCAATACAAGTTTGTGTCTGTACATTAGTACAGAGATGAAGATGTCTCTATGCTAAGGTTAACAATTAGGTTGTTAGCCTGATTTGACATTAAAGCTGTGTGTGGGGAGATGAGTCGTCAGAAAAAGCCAAAAAAGTCAAAGAACTCATTGAAGCTCCTTCACCACCGGGTGGTGGTGAATGAAAATCAACCATTGGTATCACAGCATAAATCAGGGCATCTCTGTTTTATTATAAAAACCTTAAACTGTGAAACAGTTCAGCATCCTAAACACGTGACGGTGATGTTGTTGCTAAAAATGCCTCTTCACTGTGGCAGCTCTGTCATTAAACATATTTTAAACATGACTTTGATGATACGGACCACAGCCAGCTGTGCCAGCAGGATGCTGCTCAGGTCCAAACTGCACACACAGCTACGACTGCAAGCAGCTCTTCTTATACCCAACTGAGAAAAACGTGATTGTTCAATCAGCGAATGCAAAGCCATTTAATTGATAAGCTCAGAGAAGTTGTTGTTGTTATTTTTGTTTACTTTGTGCTCAAAATACGTCCATTAGCATGTTGAAAATATTCATATTCACTCCCACTGAGGTTCATCGCTGACAGAGGAAAAGAGTCACAAAGGTGACAGAGCTGTCTGCAGCCTTTCCAGAGCCAGCGTTACATCTAACAGTGACAAGGACTGCAGTGTAAAGACAATTGTTTCATTTTGTAAGAAATCAGGTTGTTTGTGAAACTGTTCCTTTAACATAGCTTACGGCACTTTGTGTACAGCAAACTCTCTCATACAGTATAGTGTGCAGATAAACAGGCACGATACACGTTGTGTGTTTGAGATGCTCTTTGTGATTATTCTGTGAAGTGGGTTTCAGTATGTCTGTGGCTTCAGTTCACAGTGGGTGGGACAAGGAAGGGTTTAAAAAGGAGATTAACCAGCAGTGGTATCTTTACCCATATTATTCGGAACCAGGATCATATTTTTAAAGGATTTGTTCTTTTGGATATAAAAGTGTCATTATGTGCACGCACTGGACATAATCAGAAAAGAAGCATTCACAACTGTAACCATGTATGGAGCCAAGCCTGGAGCTGGACATGTAACGTGCCCCACTTTCCTCACATCCTGCTGCACCACTGCCTGCTGTTTCAGCCCATCCACCACCCCAGCATCCACCTGTATGCTCCTGGAGTTTTATGAGTAACATATTTGCAGGGAGTGATCCACCCGAAGACCAGGCACCGAGCTCAAACTGTATTCTGCCGCTGTGATTAATCCGTGAAATTAACTTGGCTTTGTTGCATTTTATTCATTTTTATTTTCTTTTTCAAGTTGATTTCTGTTGTAATTTCTGGATAAAAGGTAAAAGTATTACAATTTTTATATGAATAAAATATAGTAAAAATGTCCTGTGTTTGGTTTTCTCAGCTGAAGCAGACCTAGATGCTGTTTGTGAAGCCTGTCTACCCTACCTGAGATCCAGACAACCCATCAGACTGCAAGAAGCCTGTTTAAGGTAAGTCTTTATTAAGGACCGCTGTAGTAAGTAACTCAATCTTTCATTTAGTTACTAATGTGTGTGAGTGTTACACACAGACAGAATGCCATAAATTAAAACTGTGCCATCCAGTTGACATTGTATTGCCATGTTGGTCATTAATAGCCACGTGACATGATTTATCAGTAAAATCTGAATTTAAATTGAATGCTTAACATCATATTTGGAGAGGTGCTGGGTGTTACACAACAAAATGTGACTTCAGGAGTCATTCATTGTCTCTGAACACTGAACATGAAACAAAGCACTGTGGCTATAGCTTTTGTTCCCTGAAGGAGAGGAACATGGGACCTGACAATTGAATACCTCAGGAATAATCAGGTTCCTGCATGTTCTGGGTAAAGACACCAGTATTCATGACTTTAACGTATATTACCTGTAATATAAGACTTTTAACCCTTTGCTGGAAACTTTAGTAAATCAGTTTGTGGGCCTGATTTAAATATCACCCTCACTCATTTTGTCCCTTGAGAAAGGAACTTCCAGAAATACGCAGATGTAGTTCAGCAGTGGTGGCTAAAACCAACAGGAGCAGTTAGGCTAACTTCAGGTTGCCACACCACAGAGCTAACTAGCAATAGCTAGCAATCCCAACTTGGCAAAAGTGTTCCTAGCCAGGTAAAGAGCATAAAAAGTGAGGAATGACTGTGATGATGAGTTTATATGTGGCATATCATCACAGGTCAGTTGCCTTACAGGCGTGAATAGAAGTGTCTTCAGGACACGTAGGGCCGTGATATCCCAATACTGTGTGTACGAATCTGAAAGGGAACTCATTTCACCTTTACACTGGCAGCTGATGCAAAATGTGTGCACTGTGAGAGCTACAGTAATGTAAAGGACAGATGGAAGCTGTGAATAAACAAAGTAAATGAATAAAAAAATAGCTCAGAATGCAGTATGCAAGCAGCCTTTAATACCTCACATCATTCTGAATTATTGATCTAAGTGTTTGGGTAGCAACATAGCAGCCACAAGTAAAAACACATGCTTTAATATACTTAAGTATTTTCCTGCTTGGAGGTGATTTAAAAAACAAACTGAAGAGAAAGGCAGTGTTGAGTTAATGAGCTTATAGTTAAACTGTTGGTTCGCATGTTAAAGCCAGCAAAACTGGTTCAGTCTGTCACTTTGGATCATAGGAAGGTGTTTTCCATACAATAGATATTACATACAAAGCAAAACACAGCTCAGAGCTAATCCTGTTCCTGTGTTTCTTTCCCTTTCCTGCACAGTGTGTTCCGACACTTAATCCAGGTGGGTCCGGACACCTTCTGGTTTACTCTCAATGAGCTGCACTGCCCGTCCTCTTACATCCCACACCACCCCGACCTCCAGCTGAACGGCACGGGCAGGCCGAGAGACGAGTTCTCGGACAACGTGTTCAAACTGCTCAAGGAGGAGTTTGGCTCCGTTACTGAGACAGTTAACCAGCCAGTCAGCTAATGAGCTGCTGCTTGATGAAATTGACTCACCTCACAAACGGACGGCTTATTGAACCACGACTCCAACAGGTCAATTAGCTGAAAGAAAGTCTGTCAGCTGTACCAAATAGTTGATCACCTAGCTCTGTGGAATCAAGAGCTACTCTGTCATTTACAAATGTTACTTAGTTATCACCTTGATTATCTAACCTCCTAGCTTCTGCTAGCCCACAATTAGTACTTACTGTACATTAACATTAGGTGAAAATGGAGCGCTACTGAGTTATGTTTGATTAAAAAGAGAAAACAAAAAGTACCGTATCTGATATTTTTGGCTCTTGCCTTATTTTCCCCAGGAGGGAATCACAGCAGATGAATCCAAACACATTTTTACATCATATGACCTTCTTGATGTAATCCTCTCATTTATCCAGGCTTGGGACCAGCAGTAAGAGTATACTAGCTTTGGAAGCCCTGAGGGTGGCTGTCTCCTCCACCAAGGAGCCGCTAAAAAAATACATGAAAATTGTATAAATATGGTTACAGCTGTTGATTGGGTTTTTTCTGAAGTTCAATTCAATTCAGTTTTATTTATATAGCGCCAAATCACAACAACAGTCGCCTCAAGGCGCTTTATATTGTACAGTAGATGGTACAATAATAGATTCAGAGAAAAACCCAACAATCATATGACCCCCTATGAGCAAGCACTTTGGCGACAGTGGGGAAGGAAAAACTCCCTTTTAACAGGGCCTGATTATTTAAGACCTTGTATGTGAGGAGCAGGATTTTGAATTCAATTCTGGATTTAACAGGAAGCCAATGAAGGGAAGCCAAAACAGGAGAAATCTGCTCTCTCTTTCTAGTCCCCGTCAGTACTCTTGCTGCAGCATTTTGGATTAACTGAAGGCTTTTCAGCGAGTTTTTAGGACTTCCTGATAATAAAGAATTACAGTAGTCCAGCCTGGAAGTAATAAATGCATGAACTAGTTTTTTAGCATCACTCCGAGACAGGATATTTCTAATTTTAGAGATGTTGCGCAAGTGGAAGAAAGCAGTCTTACATATTTGTTTAATATGTGCGTTGAAGGACATGTCCTGGTCAAAAATGACTCCAAGGTTCCTCACAGCGTTACTGGAGGCCAAGGTAATGCCATCCGGAGTAAGAATCTGGTTAGATACCATATTTCTAAGATTTTCAGGGCCGAGTACAATAACCTCAGTTTGATCTGAATTAAGAGGCAGAAAGTTAGCGGCCATCCAGGTCTTTATGTCTTTAAGACATTCCTGCAGTTTAACTAATTGGTGTGTGTTACCTGGCTTCATGGACAGATAGAGCTGGGTGTCATCTGCATAGCAGTGAAAATGTACACTATGTCTTCTAATGATGCTGCCTAAGGGAAGCATGTATAATGTAAACAGCATTTGTCCTAGCACCGAACCCTGTGGAACGCCATAATTGACCTTAGTGTGTGGAGAGGACTCTCCATTTACATGAACAAATTGGAGTCTATTAGATAGATATGATACAAACCACTGCAGTGCAGTACGTGTAATACCTACAGCGTGCTCTAATCGCGCTAATAGATTATTATGGTCAACAGTATCGAATGCTGCACTGAGGTCTAGCAGGACAAGCACAGAGATGAGTCCACTGTCAGAGGCCATAAGAAGATCATTTGTAACCTTCACTAAAGCTGTTTCTGTGCTGTGATGAGCTCTGAAACCTGACTGAAACTCTTCAAATAAGCCATTCCTCTGCAGATGATCTGTTAGCTGTTTGACAACCACTCTTTCAAGGATGTTTGATATGAAAGGAAGGTTGGAGATTGGCCTATAATTAGCTAAGACTGCTGGGTCTAGGGATGGCTTTTTGAGTAAAGGCTTAACTACAGCCACCTTGAAGGCCTGTGGTACATAGCCGATTATTAGAGATAGGTTGATCATATTTAAGATTGAAGCATTAATTAATGGCAGGACTTCTTTGAGCAGTTTTGTAGGAATGGGGTCTAAAAGACACGTTGATGGTTTGGAGGAAGTAATTATTGAAGTTAACTCAGAAAGATCAATTGGAGAAAAAGAGTCTAAATGAATATCAATGGTACTGAGAGTAGCTGTAGATAATATTACATCTGTGGGATGATTATTGGTAATTTTTTCTCTAATGATTACAATTTTATTTGTGAAGAAGTTCATGAAGTCATTACTAGTTAACGTTAAAGGGATGGTTGGCTCAGTAGAGCTGACTTTTTGTCAGCCTGGCTACAGTGCTGAAGAGAAACCTGGGGTTGTTCTTATTTTCTTCAATCAGTGATGAATAGTAAGATGTTCTGGCTTTGCGGAGGGCTTTCTTATAAAGCAACAAACTATTTCTCCAGGCTAAATGATCATCTTCGAAATTTGTGACACGCCATTTCCTCTCCAGCTTACGAGTTATCTGCTTTAGGCTATGTGTTTGAGAATTATACCACGGAGTCAGGTACTTCTGATTTGAGACCTTAGTTTTCACCGGAGCTACAGTATCCAGAGTCGTACGTAGTGAGGAGGCAAAATTATTAACAAGATGATCGACCTCTGTTGGAGTAGCGTTCAGATAGCTGCTCTGCTCTATGTTGGTACAGGGCATTGAAGATGATAACAGTGGGTGGATTATATTCTTAAACTTAGTTACAGCACTTTCAGAAAGACATCTACTTTGATAAAGTCTACTCTCCACTGCTGTGTAATCAATTATTGTAAATGTAAATGTTATCAGGAAATGATCAGACAGGAGGTGGTTTTCAGGAAACACTGTTAAATCTTCAGTTTCTATGCCATATGTTAAAACAAGATCTAGGGTGTGATTAAAGTGGTGGGTGGGTTCTTTTACATTTTGAGAGAAGCCAATTGAGTCTAATAACAGATTAAATGCCATGTTGAGGCTGTCATTCTTAGCATCTACATGGATGTTAAAATCACCCACAATAATTATTTTATCTGAGCTGAGCACTAAATCAGATAAAAAGTCTGAGAAATCAGACAGAAACTCTGTGTAAGGCCCAGGTGGACGATAGATGATAACAAGTAAGACTGGTTTCTGAGTTTTACAGCTGGGGTGGACGAGGCTAAGCATCAGGCTTTCAAATGAATTAAAAGTCTGTCTTGGTCTTTCGTTGATAAATAGGCTGGTGTGAAAAATTGCTGCCACACCGCCCCCTCGGCCTGTGCTTCGAGGTTTCTGGTAGTTAGAACGACTCGGGGGTGTTGATTCATTTAAACTAACATAATCATCCTGCTGCAACCAGGTTTCTGTAAGGCAGAGTAAATCGATTTGTTGATCAATTATTAAGTCATGTACTAACAGAGACTTGGAGGAGAGAGACCTAATATTTAATAATCCACATTTCACTGTTTTACTCTTTGGTTCAGATGTGGATACTGTATTGTTCTTTCTTTGTGATTTTTTATGTTTAAGTTGTTTATTGCTGGTTTTTAGTTTGTTTTTTTGTCTGTTTGGGAGCTGACACAGTCTCTATGGAGATGGGTTTTTGGGGGGTAGCAGGAGGAGAGAAGCTGCAGAGAGGCGTGTAAGACTGCAACTCTGCTTCCTGGTCCCAACTCTGGATAGTCATATTTTGGGGGGTTTAATAAATTGGTCCATATTTCTAGAAATGAGAGCTGCTCCATCCAAAGTGGGATGGATGCCGTCTCTCCTAACAAGACCAGGTTTCCTCCAGAAGGTTTGCCACCTTACTTGACAATATTTTCACTAACAATATGGAAAACAACATTGTGAGTGGATTATTAATTAATGACATCAGTGATCACCTACCAGTTTTTGCAGTTTATGACACTAATTATAAGAGAAATCAGCATGAGGAACAACTCAGATACAGACGTGTAAGGACAGAAGAAACTATGAATGCACTTAAGAACGATCTATTAAATCAGGACTGGGACAACGTGTACGAAGAAACTGATATTGATATTGCATATGGCATATTTTTAAGAATATTCATGGAGTTGTACGATAAAAACTGTCCAACAATAAAATACAACAGAAAGCACAAATATTCAGATAGACCATGGATCACTAAGGGTTTACAAAATGCATGTAAAAAGAAAAATACACTCTATAGGGAATTCCTAAAACAAAGAACAAAAGATGCTGAAAATAAATATAAAAAATACAAAAATAAGTTGACCAATATTATACGTGTATGTAGAAATGAGTATTATAGTAAAATATTGAACAATAATAAACATAATATGAAGGGAATATGGGATGTTTTAAATGGTATCATTAAAAATAATTCTGGACAACAAAGTTATCCTCAATACTTTATCGACAATGGCAATATTATGGAAAACACTGCTGATAAGGTCAACAGCTTTAATCATTATTTTGTAAATATTGGACCAAAACTGGCAGAACAAATTCCTGAGTCACTGCCATCAGTAGACTGTAGTGAAAACCTGATTGATAGGAACCCTAACTCAATGTTCCTCACATCAGTGGAGGAAAAAGAAATAATTGACATTGTACACATGTGTAAATATAAAACATCTACTGATTGTAATGATATTGACATGAAAATCGTCAAGAAGGTCATTGAAGGAATTGTAGGACCTCTAACATATATTTGCAACTTATCATTTCAGACTGGAAAAGTTCCAAACAAAATGAAAATAGCTAAAGTTGTGCCGCTGTATAAAACTGGGGATAGACGCCACTTCACAAATTACAGGCCTGTTTCTTTACTACCACAATTCTCCAAAATCCTAGAAAACCTGTTTAATAAACGATTAGACAAATTCTTAGATAAATATAAATTACTCTCTGACAGTCAATATGGATTCAGATCAAAAAGATCAACATCTCTGGCATTAATCGAATCAATTGAGGAGATTACGAATGCTATAGATCAGAAACAGTATGCAGCTGGAGTATTTCTGGATCTCAAGAAAGCATTCGACACAATCAATCATGACATATTAATTAATAAACTGGAACGGTACGGGATCAGGGGGGTTGTACTGCAGTGGGTGAAAAATTATTTAAGTAACAGGAAACAATTTGTGAAGCTGGGTGTCCATTCCTCATCATGCTTGGACATTGCTTGTGGTGTTCCACAAGGCTCTGTACTGGGTCCAAAATTATTTATTATTTATATAAATGATATTTGTAAGTCATCTGATATATTAAAATTTGTATTATTTGCAGATGACACAAATATTTTTTGTTCTGGGGGGAATCTAAAGGAGCTGCAGGATACAATTACTTCAGAAATGTGCAAAATTAAAAAATGGCTTAACAGGAACAAACTATCGCTAAATCTAAGTAAAACTAAAATAATCTTATTTGGGAATTCCCTTAGAAATGCACAAGTGCAGATTCATTTAGATGGTGTGGAAATTGAAAGAGTACTTGAACATAAGTTTCTTGGTGTGATTGTAGATGATAAATTAAACTGGAAGTCTCATATAAAACATATTCATAACAAAATTTCAAGAAGTGTCTCAATCTTGAGTAAAGTAAAACACATTCTGGACCACAAATCACTCCACATTCTCTATTGTTCCCTGATTGCACCGTATTTGAATTACTGTGCTGAGGTTTGGGGCAATACTTACAAATGTTCGCTATCATCAATCTTTATATTACAAAAAAGGGCCATAAGGATAATCCATAAAACTGGTTACAGAGATCATACAAATCCACTGTTCTTAAAATCAAAAATTCTAAAATTCACAGATCTGGTTCATTTTCTTACTGCACAAATTATATATAAAGCAATAAATAACCTGCTTCCTGACAATATTCTAAAAATGTTTTCTAAAAGGGAACGGGGATACAATTTGAGGGGGGAATTAAATTTAAAACATCCTCGTATCCGTACAACATCAAAAAGTTTTTGCATCTCTGTGTGTGGAGTGAAGCTGTGGAACAGACTAAGTAAAGATATGAAGCAATGTCCGAGCATGGCGCAGTTTAAAAAGCGGTTTAAGGATATGGTTTTTACAGGGTACAGGGAAGAGGTAGAGATTTGATAGGGTGTTCTTGTCTAATATTTTCATGTGTGTGCGGGTGCACGGGTATATTGGTATGGGTATATATATATATTTGTAGGTTGTGTATCCTTGAGGTGTTAATGGGGTTATTGAAAATGTGTATATGTGCGTATGTGTATATACGTATGTATGGATAGATAGAAACATATATGTATATATTAAAAAAAAAAAAAAAAAATACACATGACATATAATGTAATTGCAAGGAGGTATTTCTGTAGTCTATTGATACTAGATAGTGGAAAAGGGGTGGGATTAAATAAGCTTATGCTTCTTCCTGCTCCTTTTTGAACATGAAAGTTATTTGGAGTTGTGGTTGCTCGTTTTCCTTTTGTTTTGCTTTGTTCATTTGTCTCTTTTAATTCTATTTTGTTGTACTTTTTCAACATGTTCAAAATAAAGATTCAATCAATAAAAAAATCAATCAATCAATTATCTATGAAGCCCACATCGTTTTTCGGATTCTAAACTGACCGTAGGTGTGAATGTGAGTGTGGATGATTGTCTTTCTATGTTAACCCTGGGCAGTTTAACTTGTACCCCTCACTTCATGGTAGCGCAATAAGTGGGAGAACACCTATTCCGACACCCATATCTTAGATTAAGCTAATAGTATTAGTGCGCTGTTATCAAACGTTACCTGGATTATAGGTATATTCAAAACTTTACATGGAAGAGATAAGAGTGCGTGCGTATATGCTCACTTCTGACGATGATAATATGATAAGGTGTTATCTCATCTGTACTTGAAAGTACTTCAAACACCACATGCACATGCAATGTTATCTGTGTGTCTAACGATCTATAAGTGAGCAAAGACAGTGTTATAAATATTTTGAGTCATTTCTATGCCTTGAAAGTACTTACTCAGCGCACACACAGATATTATATTCAAAATCATAACGGTCACGCCTTCGATTTCTTACCGCTACTTTTCGTACAGCATCCAGGAAATGACGTAGACTGTTTCTACTGCTTCATTTGCATTTTACATTCACTCTGTGGGCACATCTCCGCTAAAATCTCATATAAACCATTTCTACAACCACCAAACACAACGAAACAAGCCATGATTAAAAGAGCAGTTACGTAAATGCACACAAGTCCACTAAACAAACAAAACTGAACCACAAATTCATCAGACCTCATGTAACCGGATAAAGAAAGGCTGGTTATCTTCCAGAGCTATCACCGATTCCAAACACCAAGCTTCACCACGCTCTGACTAAAATTCACTGAAAGAGCCGCAAAAGAAGACCACAAAACCACCACAGTTATCTAGAGAATCTAAAGAACAGCACAAATTCCAAAGCATGTAAAACACAGGAGCTGTGTCAAATGTTTCACTTGACTTATACGTTATTTATACCTCGAGCACCCTTTTTTCTTTCTTAATCATTTTTTTTGTTTTTTTTCTCCTAATGTATTCCTTTTTTGTTTACCGACTTGTATTTGTATACATGAGTTGTAAAAGATACTGCAAGCTGTGACATTTTTCCTGCCCTTTCTATAACTGCATTATTATGTATATTTGTTGTTTAGTTGTTCAACTTAAAAAAGTAAAAAAAGAAAAAATATTGGCTCAAAAAGTATTTTTAGGCCTGTTAATAAAATTAAATAATTTCTGCTGTTTAATACCTAAAAAATTCAACTGACATGGTGTTCAATGTGTGCAAAATTGGGCCTTTTTGTTCAACGTCTGGATATTTATGTGTTGGCAGTGCTGTCATTTTTCACGGTTTCACTTTAGAAACATAAAACTTTGCACAGATGATGTTTATACTGAATTTCGGGAATTAAATGTCTGCAGCTCAGACACAAGCATTTCACTACATGTTGTACCCTGTATGATTGTGTATGTGACAAATAAAGGTTGTTTGTTTCTTTGTTTGTTGTGAAATGTGAACTGAAGCATGCTTTTAAAAGGGTTATATGTTAAAAAAATAAATAAAAAAATTAGGCGGGAATAAAATCTACTCACTTTTTCTGTGTTCCAGTCTCAGTAACTTTGACACAGTAATATCTGCTGCAATATTTACACCTCTGATGACATTTCACAAGTGTTAGCTTTCTTTTGATACCACGATTGTATACACAGAGTTTGTGATTGCACTCAATTAATTTTGGGCATTTCATTTTGGAGCAGGAAGCTCAGAAAACCCTTTGGGGCTCAGGTTAAAGAACTGGACCACTACAGGTTTTAGAAAACCCATCCAGAATAATTTTGTCCATCTGGGCCCATATAGGGACATCAAAGGTCAAAACTTCTGTTGCCCTGTGGAGGTTAAGCGTGGGTTTGCCCTGCTCACACACTCCCGCCCACAACTACCCACTGTGAGCCCATGCAAGTAATAACGTTTTGGCACATTACTTATGATAAGAACCCACCATGAGGGGAAATACAGTTGTGGAGAAGATGAAACCAAAGCACCTGTTTGATTACACTGTCAGAAATATGAGGCTGGGAGGAGGCGACTGATGCAAAGCCCAGGGAAAAGGAAAGTTAACGATTTTTTCATTCCAAAAAATCATTTATACAGTTCAGTGGTCTACAGACAGACTGAAGAGAGAAACAAAGCTAGTATCGATCTGATACCAATACCAGTGCTGGTTTGTCAATATTATAAATATTTGGATCAAGCCGCCCACCTACAGACTCATCGACAATAGATTTGTTTGCCTTGAAATGGAACCTTTAATCTCCATATTTTGACTTTTTCACAAAGTATCGAGTTTAGTGTTGAAATAGAATAGAATAAACCTTTTTATCCACAAATGAGAAATGTGGGTGTTACACAGCAAGAGGAATATAAAATATAGAAGGAAGACGCAGAGTGGTTCTATATACATACACACAGATATACAGATAAAAGTGTACAGAGATATTTACACAAGGGGTGAATGATCCTGGTGAAATATACAGTGTAGAAACAAGCTGTAAAGTGAGCAGCAGCAATTAAAAACATTTGATATGTCAATTAAACAGGTGATGAGTGAGATAACCATGTTAAACTGGATTATAGAGTCTGACAGCTGCTGGTAAGAATGACCTGCGGTCGCGCTCCTTCCTACACTGTGGGTGTAAAAGTCCACTGCTGAAGGAGCTGCTCAATGCTCGTACAGTCTCATGCAGGGGTGGGAGGGGACAGGTCATTATGAGGTCAAGCTCTCCTATGTCCAGTGGAATATCTGCAGCTGAGCAGTGGGTTTCGGGCAGAATGTTTCCAGGCATGTAGTCTTGGAACATCTCCAGATGGATCGTGGATAAGGCCAGGGCCATAGGCACCGTTCATGCAATCCATGTAGAACTGCAAGGGACTTCCTGTTGACAGACAGAAAAAGAGCGGTTAGTGACTTCCTTCCAAACTATTTTCTCCATGCACTTCATTCCCACGCATTTCTCCTGACCATATGCAGATACCTGGGATGTGGGTGCCATCGTATTTGATATCCATCTCATGCAGACCGGCCTCTGTGGGAGCGTACTTGTCAGCAACTGTGCCATCGTTGTTGTCTGTGATGTCAAGCTTAGCAACTTTGCCTGATGCCATTCGGACCTCACCTAAAGCAGAGGACAAAACAATGACACACACACATCATTATGATCAAACTATCTGTTTATTAAGTAGACTTGTTACCTGTGACCTCTCCTTTCTGGATGGTGAATGGAATCACCAGATCAAATGGTCTCAGACTTGCCACATCCAGCCAGATCATTCCATTGGTCGGTCTGTTGCCTGAGAGACACGCAAGTGCACACGTCAGATCACAGGTTGTTGAGAGATTGTGCGTTCGGAGAACCGGATTAGCGAGCTCAAAGTTAGCGCGATGATTTGATCTTGGATGTGTCATTTGATCTTGGATGTAGTAAGCGAGGTACGAAGAACAGGCCCCAGTTCTGGTTACAGCGACAACATGTCACAGACTAAATGAACACAGGAAATTAATACAGGACCTGTAACATCAGAAGGCTGTGGCTTCTTAACATTATGCAGCTCTGCTGAACTGTCCATGTGTTTCAGGCATCCCGTTTTTGACATGGAGAGAGAGAAATGAGAGAACGCACCCTCTCAGTGATGAAACACCTGCAATGAGAGACAGCAGACAATGATGCAGTCTGATGAAAGGAGACCATGTGTGCTATAGATGACAAAGGACAACAGGGAGAAGCTGAACAAAAACTGAAGCTGAGAAGGCCGAGAGACCGGAGGCTGAGGTTTTAGATACCCAGGGCTGTTGGGGCATTTGGCTCTGTTGCATGAGCTGGTCTGACAGAGCTCCTTCCAGTACTTGGAGGGTGTAGGCAGGGATGATGGAGGGAATTGAGAGAGGGAAAAAGATAAGGCATTGGAGCGGATTAAAACGGCGTCAAGTGATATAGCGAAACGGCTGCAGCCATCAGGACCAATCACAAAGCCTCTGTAGGGGAATGGATCTGTGCTCCAGGGCACTCGTAAATCCTGTAACCTCAGCAGTTACTGTACTGAGGAGCAACGTAAACACTCTTCATTATCAAGTTCGACTTGTAATGCGCGCCATTTCTACATCAACTGCCTATTCATCTGAAAATGTGTTCTTATACAGACCCCACTCCTTTATACCGTCTTACTGACACTCCACTGAGAAATGAGAACTTTCCTTAAATGCACTTTAAAAGTACTTCATCAGTACTAAATGGCTGAAAATAAAACAATTAAATGAAGCCAGTACAGCTGTGACAAACAATGTGATCCTCCAAGAGTCATTCTCATATAAGCTCCCATGTCCACCTTTACAGCAGGAAAGAAAGCTGTTTTTGGACAGCATGGGCAGTTTTTCACAGCAACACAACATATGTGACTTTATTGGCTTTAACAAAGATATTCAATCAGGGCTTTGGCATCTGGGACTGCTTATGCATTTACTTCAGTCGGTGGCATCTGTCACTCTTATTAGCACTCACTTAAATTGCTTATGTAGAATTTGAGAAAAGCTTATCTTGGGTCTTGCCCACGTCCTATTACTCGAGTTATCTCGCCCATAGGTGCTTCATGTCGTTGACTTGACGCAGCTTAAGACTCATCATAAGACACTACTGCTTCTCTAACTCGAGGGTCATTCTTGACAACTGTACTCTGCCTGTTTGCGATTGTTTTGACTGAGACTGAAAACTCAGTTTTATTCATGAAAGTTGCCAAAACAGCATGTAGGCACGTAGGATTAAATGCAGCTCACTCACTGCGACTTGGAATGGACTGCTAGGGATGTGCTCCCTCCAAAGCGAACGCAGATCACATACTCACCAGGCTGTGGCGCTTGAGAAGTGGATGTAGCTGTGGGTAATGAGAAAAGATGAAAGAACAATTGATAACTTTTTCGTTACGTCTGATCTGTGTGAAGTTCATAGCCAGTGCTCTGACACAGAGCCATCAACCTCTGAACGCTTAAAAGCACCAGTGTATCCAGAAAACACATTACATGTCGTGATAAATGCCCTGCCCAAGTGCCCCCTCTCCCACTGCTTTCAGCGCAGGCAGCAGCAAACAGATTGTCAGAGGAGGCCCAGATGATGATCAAGTTTAACATTGTCTACAATATTGCCAAAGAGTGCCAAAGCACTTTAAGCACAAGCACTATTTCAGTAACTTATCTTTCTGTAGAACTGTGCTCCAAATAAAGAACTTTGTGTCGACAAGCTTGTTAGTTAATCATTTACAAATCAATATTGTCTGTATGACAGCAATTAAAATAAAGTGAAACATGTAAAACAGTGGGGTTAAGCGATGCGATGAAAATTTGGGTGCACCTAACTTTGTGCTGGTGCACCTAAGAAAAAAAGTTAATCCATACAATCTTAGTAATATTTATCATAGTTTTCAATGTTAAATTCAAATATTCAAGCAAGTCAATATTCAAGAAAATGCACGTAAAATAAATTAATATTAGTTGTAGTTGCTTTAAACTTTGGGGTACGCCTCTCTACTCATTGGCTCCTTTGCCTCCAACAGCACGGTATCCACCAGATTTGGTTCATACCTGAGATATTACAGATTATAAAGTCACATCTACCTTTTATGCAATTCCCTTCTCACATATACATTGAAACAGAGAAGGTAGGACTGACTAACAACCACAAGAGCTTTCTGAGACTGATTATATACTGATTTTGAGTATAAACACTAGCAAAATGCAAGTTTTGCTGCAGCAGATGTCATTGACTGCTTCAGGGCTTGCTCCAGCAGCTGGACGGTGTCCTGGAGTAAAGAACTACATATCTAGCTGTTGTGACAGTATCTCCAGTGACAGGTCAGTTCATGTCTACATACTCACTGGCTAAGTTATGGTAGTGAAGGCTCACTGACTCTGTCTTCCACTACTCTCAGACACTGTGTCATATTTTCAGAGGAGCCCAACAAACCACAGATCACTGAGCTGTCCTAACAAATCTCCAGCAATGATGCGACACGTAGGAAGACTGAGTTATAAAGACATGGCAATATTTCAACAAGGTCTTGAATTATGAGGCCCCGTCATATCTTAAACACATTAAGGTACCACATCACCCCGGTACAGCTCTTCACTCTCAGACTAGCTCTTTCTAAAAGTAGAATGGGAGGCAGAGCCTTCAGCTTTCAGGGCTCTGCTCTGAACCAGCTCCCAGTCTGGATTCAGGAGACAGACACCCTCTGTACTTTCAACATTACACTTACAACTTTCCTATTTGATAAAGCATATAGTCAGCCTTGGATCAGGTGACCCTGAACCCTCCCTTAGTTACACTGCAGTAAACCTCTTGTGTGGTTACTTATAGTTACCATTTATGTCTTATAGTGAGGGTTAATAGTTACTTCCCAACCATTTATTCGTCTTCTATCACTTATTCATCTCGAGAATGGAGATGTGCATGGCCCGGGAGTCCCTCTGCAAATCTCAACTCTTTGTTACAAACAGTTTTATAAAAGCAACCCCCCATTGTAAACCCCATATGGTGTGTCATTAACCTAAGACACTGCGTGTGTGTGTGTGCCTTCCTGCTGGTCATAAAAGGGTCATCTCCTCTACACTCTGAATCTAATATAACCACCACTACAGTCTACAGCTGATATTCCACTGGCCCTTAGACAGACCTATTACCTCGGTCTTCAGTGTCATCGTCCTCTATTCCAATGCCCTCTGCCAGTTCTTTCTGTTTGCGGTAATTCAGCAGGAATTGGCGAATGCTGAGGTCTTCCTGGTCACCGGAGCTTTGATTGGAGCTGGCAGACGTACTGGTCCTGCTACAAGTGGAAGGAAACCACCTCGCTAAAGGAAAAACAAGACAACAATATGAGCATAGGTTTGGTTACAATAAAATAAGTCAGCTAATCAAAATCAGTGTGACACAGACGCTGATGTTTTGAAAAGAGCCCATCAGTAACATTTAATTCATACATTTTTACTGTGCGGGCTTGTAAAACTTCTGTATGAATATTATTATGAATATTAATTCTACAACAGAAAACCACTCAGCAATTAAACCATCACGATGTATTAAATGTTTCCAAAGATACTGATAATTTGATAACGAGCAAATTATACATCCTGAAGTGTACTCCTTGATAGAAACTTTGAAAGGCACTGCAGAAAACATAAAGTTAAGCAACATAAAAAATGTGGCAGAGCATGCAATGAGTCACATTTTCTTCCTTGTCCTCTTTGACTCCCAGTATACGTGAGACTCAAGCTGACATCACTGTTGAAATCTTACCCAGTGCCTTCATGAGCGCGTGCAGCGCGGAGCAGAAAAGAGCAGCTGTGCGCTCGTAGCTGAGATCCAGATCCTGAACCATGTCCCCGACCAGCAGGCTGCAGTCAGAGTGAGTCAACAGAACTGTCAACACCGGTGGAGCCTGGCCAACAAGACAGGATTATAATGAAATACAGTACAAGCTCAGGGCAGCACAGGCTTAAGCAGATCAAGGAGGAAATCGGGTAAACCCTCCAGCAGTTATTTCTGTGTCCATTTTGGGTTAAAAACAAAAACACCTCATAACTACCTGTGGATGCTGGCTGAGCCTCTGAAGGTTGAGTGATATGTCATTAAGCAGGTAGTCAGAGTTCTCATTGATCAGTTCCTTGAGGGAAGCGTATCCACAGACCTTATTGATGTTCCATATGGAGCTCAGTGCCGCCTGGCTGACCAGCAGCGTCTCCTCACCAGCTTTCTCCAGCACAGGATACAGCCAGGTCGTCAACAAGGGACGGAAATCGCGGCCCAGCGCCTGAGCACAGCAGGCGAAGGCTCCAGTTGGATGCACAGCTGACAGATGTTGCTGTTGAGCTGGTGGATCGTGGATGCAGATCATTTAGATGTTTCAATAGCAGCCTGATGAAATTAGCTGTGTCGTTAACCCACTTCAGCCATCCAAACAGATGACCATCTAAGGTGAATTATGCAGATCACTAGCACAGTACACAGATTACCACTTCTGATTCCAGCCAGACTTGTTGTTACTTCATTCTAATCATGCAGTAACAACAAAGATTTATTCCTACTGGCTTTTTAAAATGTGCTTCTTCTATTCTAGAAAACAAAAAACATGTTATCACAGGTTGGTTTTTTTCAATGACATTTGTGTTGGCTGTGTCAGTTGCAGGCAAACATTTATCATAATGGTTAGATATTAGGAAATACCTTAAAATTAGTGCATATTTAACTTGTTACACTGCCTTAATGTTGCCTGCATGGGATCTCCTCATCAGCATATGACTGTACCCTGGATGATGATATGTGAGGAGCTTGAACTTGATTCGCTAACAGAAACTAATTTAGCTAGCTTAGCACACATGTCTTGTGGCAAGATATATGCACCTAAATGCTTTAAGTCATTGGCTGTTCTGCCAAATTCCCACCAACTGCAACTTTGTGAGCTGACTGTTTCGGGATTTTTCTGTTTTAGACAACAAAAAGAAAAAGAAAAAGATCTACAGATTCAGCATTTCCTTACCTGTGGTAGTCACATAGAATGACGTCACTGACAATGGTCTAAGTTGAAAACAAACTTTCTCAAACAAAAAA
>NW_020328751.1:0-76447 GCF_001858045.2 Oreochromis niloticus
AGCTGAACGGCACGGGCAGCCGAGAGACGAGTTCTCGGACAACGTGTTCAAAAACTGCTCAAGGAGGAGTTTGGCTCCGTTACTGAGACAGTTAACCAGCCAGTCAGCTAATGAGCTGCTGCTTGATGAAATTGACTCACCTCACAAACGGACGGCTTATTGAACCACGACTCCAACAGGTCAATTAGCTGAAAGAAAGTCTGTCAGCTGTACCAAATAGTTGATCACCTAGCTCTGTGGAATCAAGAGCTACTCTGTCATTTACAAATGTTACTTAGTTATCACCTTGATTATCTAACCTCCTAGCTTCTGCTAGCCCACAATTAGTACTTACTGTACATTAACATTAGGTGAAAAATGGAGCGCTACTGAGTTATGTTTGATTAAAAAGAGAAACAAAAAGTACCGTATCTGATATTTTTGGCTCTTGCCCTTATTTTCCCCAGGAGGGAATCACAGCAGATGAATCCAAACACATTTTTACATCATATGACCTTCTT
Source organism: Oreochromis niloticus (assembly GCF_001858045.2). NCBI lineage: Eukaryota > Metazoa > Chordata > Actinopteri > Cichliformes > Cichlidae > Oreochromis > Oreochromis niloticus. The sequence goes on from NW_020328751.1 coordinate 501, forward strand.
GATGTAATCCTCTCATTTATCCAGGCTTGGGACCAGCAGTAAGAGTATACTAGCTTTGGAAGCCCTGAGGGTGGCTGTCTCCTCCACCAAGGAGCCGCTAAAAAAATACATGAAAATTGTATAAATATGGTTACAGCTGTTGATTGGGTTTTTTCTGAAGTTCAATTCAATTCAGTTTTATTTATATAGCGCCAAATCACAACAACAGTCGCCTCAAGGCGCTTTATATTGTACAGTAGATGGTACAATAATAGATTCAGAGAAAAACCCAACAATCATATGACCCCCTATGAGCAAGCACTTTGGCGACAGTGGGGAAGGAAAAACTCCCTTTTAACAGGGCCTGATTATTTAAGACCTTGTATGTGAGGAGCAGGATTTGAATTCAATTCTGGATTTAACAGGAAGCCAATGAAGGGAAGCCAAAACAGGAGAAATCTGCTCTCTCTTTCTAGTCCCCGTCAGTACTCTTGCTGCAGCATTTTGGATTAACTGAAGCTTTTCAGCGAGTTTTTAGGACTTCCTGATAATAAAGAATTACAGTAGTCCAGCCTGGAAGTAATAAATGCATGAACTAGTTTTTTAGCATCACTCCGAGACAGGATATTTCTAATTTTAGAGATGTTGCGCAAGTGGAAGAAAGCAGTCTTACATATTTGTTTAATATGTGCGTTGAAGGACATGTCCTGGTCAAAAATGACTCCAAGGTTCCTCACAGCGTTACTGGAGGCCAAGGTAATGCCATCCGGAGTAAGAATCTGGTTAGATACCATATTTCTAAGATTTTCAGGCCGAGTACAATAACCTCAGTTTGATCTGAATTAAGAGCAGAAGTTAGCGGCCATCCAGGTCTTTATGTCTTTAAGACATTCCTGCAGTTTAACTAATTGGTGTGTGTTACCTGGCTTCATGGACAGATAGAGCTGGGTGTCATCTGCATAGCAGTGAAAATGTACACTATGTCTTCTAATGATGCTGCCTAAGGGAAGCATGTATAATGTAAACAGCATTTGTCCTAGCACCGAACCCTGTGGAACGCCATAATTGACCTTAGTGTGTGGAGAGGACTCTCCATTTACATGAACAAATTGGAGTCTATTAGATAGATATGATACAAACCACTGCAGTGCAGTACGTGTAATACCTACAGCGTGCTCTAATCGCGCTAATAGATTATTATGGTCAACAGTATCGAATGCTGCACTGAGGTCTAGCAGGACAAGCACAGAGATGAGTCCACTGTCAGAGGCCATAAGAAGATCATTTGTAACCTTCACTAAAGCTGTTTCTGTGCTGTGATGAGCTCTGAAACCTGACTGAAACTCTTCAAATAAGCCATTCCTCTGCAGATGATCTGTTAGCTGTTTGACAACCACTCTTTCAAGGATGTTTGATATGAAAGGAAGGTTGGAGATTGGCCTATAATTAGCTAAGACTGCTGGGTCTAGGGATGGCTTTTTGAGTAAAGGCTTAACTACAGCCACCTTGAAGGCCTGTGGTACATAGCCGATTATTAGAGATAGGTTGATCATATTTAAGATTGAAGCATTAATTAATGGCAGGACTTCTTGAGCAGTTTTGTAGGAATGGGTCTAAAAGACACGTTGATGGTTTGGAGGAAGTAATTATTGAAGTTAACTCAGAAAGATCAATTGGAGAAAAAGAGTCTAAATGAATATCAATGGTACTGAGAGTAGCTGTAGATAATATTACATCTGTGGGATGATTATTGGTAATTTTTTCTCTAATGATTACAATTTTATTTGTGAAGAAGTTCATGAAGTCATTACTAGTTAACGTTAAAGGGATGGTTGGCTCAGTAGAGCTGACTTTTTGTCAGCCTGGCTACAGTGCTGAAGAGAAACCTGGGTTGTTCTTATTTTCTTCAATCAGTGATGAATAGTAAGATGTTCTGGCTTTGCGGAGGGCTTTCTTATAAAGCAACAAACTATTTCTCCAGGCTAAATGATCATCTTCGAAATTTGTGACACGCCATTTCCTCTCCAGCTTACGAGTTATCTGCTTTAGGCTATGTGTTTGAGAATTATACCACGGAGTCAGGTACTTCTGATTTGAGACCTTAGTTTTCACCGGAGCTACAGTATCCAGAGTCGTACGTAGTGAGGAGGCAAAATTATTAACAAGATGATCGACCTCTGTTGGAGTAGCGTTCAGATAGCTGCTCTGCTCTATGTTGGTACAGGGCATTGAAGATGATAACAGTGGGTGGATTATATTCTTAAACTTAGTTACAGCACTTTCAGAAAGACATCTACTTTGATAAAGTCTACTCTCCACTGCTGTGTAATCAATTATTGTAAATGTAAATGTTATCAGGAAATGATCAGACAGGAGTGGTTTTCAGGAAACACTGTTAAATCTTCAGTTTCTATGCCATATGTTAAAACAAGATCTAGGGTGTGATTAAAGTGGTGGGTGGGTTCTTTTACATTTGAGAGAAGCCAATTGAGTCTAATAACAGATTAAATGCCATGTTGAGGCTGTCATTCTTAGCATCTACATGGATGTTAAAATCACCCACAATAATTATTTTATCTGAGCTGAGCACTAAATCAGATAAAAAGTCTGAGAAATCAGACAGAAACTCTGTGTAAGGCCCAGGTGGACGATAGATGATAACAAGTAAGACTGGTTTCTGAGTTTTACAGCTGGGGTGGACGAGGCTAAGCATCAGGCTTTCAAATGAATTAAAAGTCTGTCTTGGTCTTTCGTTGATAAATAGGCTGGTGTGAAAAATTGCTGCCACACCGCCCCCTCGGCCTGTGCTTCGAGGTTTCTGGTAGTTAGAACGACTCGGGGGTGTTGATTCATTTAAACTAACATAATCATCCTGCTGCAACCAGGTTTCTGTAAGGCAGAGTAAATCGATTTGTTGATCAATTATTAAGTCATGTACTAACAGAGACTTGGAGGAGAGAGACCTAATATTTAATAATCCACATTTCACTGTTTTACTCTTTGGTTCAGATGTGGATACTGTATTGTTCTTTCTTTGTGATTTTTTATGTTTAAGTTGTTTATTGCTGGTTTTTAGTTTGTTTTTTTGTCTGTTTGGGAGCTGACACAGTCTCTATGGAGATGGGTTTTTGGGGGTAGCAGGAGGAGAGAAGCTGCAGAGAGGCGTGTAAGACTGCAACTCTGCTTCCTGGTCCCAACTCTGGATAGTCATATTTTGGGGGGTTTAATAAATTGGTCCATATTTCTAGAAATGAGAGCTGCTCCATCCAAAGTGGGATGGATGCCGTCTCTCCTAACAAGACCAGGTTTCCTCCAGAAGGTTTGCCACCTTACTTGACAATATTTTCACTAACAATATGGAAAACAACATTGTGAGTGGATTATTAATTAATGACATCAGTGATCACCTACCAGTTTTTGCAGTTTATGACACTAATTATAAGAGAAATCAGCATGAGGAACAACTCAGATACAGACGTGTAAGGACAGAAGAAACTATGAATGCACTTAAGAACGATCTATTAAATCAGGACTGGGACAACGTGTACGAAGAAACTGATATTGATATTGCATATGGCATATTTTTAAGAATATTCATGGAGTTGTACGATAAAAACTGTCCAACAATAAAATACAACAGAAAGCACAAATATTCAGATAGACCATGGATCACTAAGGGTTTACAAAATGCATGTAAAAAGAAAAATACACTCTATAGGGAATTCCTAAAACAAAGAACAAAAGATGCTGAAAATAAATATAAAAAATACAAAAATAAGTTGACCAATATTATACGTGTATGTAGAAATGAGTATTATAGTAAAATATTGAACAATAATAAACATAATATGAAGGGAATATGGGATGTTTTAAATGGTATCATTAAAAATAATTCTGGACAACAAAGTTATCCTCAATACTTTATCGACAATGGCAATATTATGGAAAACACTGCTGATAAGGTCAACAGCTTTAATCATTATTTTGTAAATATTGGACCAAAACTGGCAGAACAAATTCCTGAGTCACTGCCATCAGTAGACTGTAGTGAAAACCTGATTGATAGGAACCCTAACTCAATGTTCCTCACATCAGTGGAGGAAAAAGAAATAATTGACATTGTACACATGTGTAAATATAAAACATCTACTGATTGTAATGATATTGACATGAAAATCGTCAAGAAGGTCATTGAAGGAATTGTAGGACCTCTAACATATATTTGCAACTTATCATTTCAGACTGGAAAAGTTCCAAACAAAATGAAAATAGCTAAAGTTGTGCCGCTGTATAAAACTGGGGATAGACGCCACTTCACAAATTACAGGCCTGTTTCTTTACTACCACAATTCTCCAAAATCCTAGAAAACCTGTTTAATAAACGATTAGACAAATTCTTAGATAAATATAAATTACTCTCTGACAGTCAATATGGATTCAGATCAAAAAGATCAACATCTCTGGCATTAATCGAATCAATTGAGGAGATTACGAATGCTATAGATCAGAAACAGTATGCAGCTGGAGTATTTCTGGATCTCAAGAAAGCATTCGACACAATCAATCATGACATATTAATTAATAAACTGGAACGGTACGGGATCAGGGGGGTTGTACTGCAGTGGGTGAAAAATTATTTAAGTAACAGGAAACAATTTGTGAAGCTGGGTGTCCATTCCTCATCATGCTTGGACATTGCTTGTGGTGTTCCACAAGGCTCTGTACTGGGTCCAAAATTATTTATTATTTATATAAATGATATTTGTAAGTCATCTGATATATTAAAATTTGTATTATTTGCAGATGACACAAATATTTTTGTTCTGGGGGAATCTAAAGGAGCTGCAGGATACAATTACTTCAGAAATGTGCAAAATTAAAAAATGGCTTAACAGGAACAAACTATCGCTAAATCTAAGTAAAACTAAAATAATCTTATTTGGGAATTCCCTTAGAAATGCACAAGTGCAGATTCATTTAGATGGTGTGGAAATTGAAAGAGTACTTGAACATAAGTTTCTTGGTGTGATTGTAGATGATAAATTAAACTGGAAGTCTCATATAAAACATATTCATAACAAAATTTCAAGAAGTGTCTCAATCTTGAGTAAAGTAAAACACATTCTGGACCACAAATCACTCCACATTCTCTATTGTTCCCTGATTGCACCGTATTTGAATTACTGTGCTGAGGTTTGGGGCAATACTTACAAATGTTCGCTATCATCAATCTTTATATTACAAAAAAGGGCCATAAGGATAATCCATAAAACTGGTTACAGAGATCATACAAATCCACTGTTCTTAAATCAAAAATTCTAAAATTCACAGATCTGGTTCATTTTCTTACTGCACAAATTATATATAAAGCAATAAATAACCTGCTTCCTGACAATATTCTAAAAATGTTTTCTAAAAGGGAACGGGGATACAATTTGAGGGGGGAATTAAATTTAAAACATCCTCGTATCCGTACAACATCAAAAAGTTTTTGCATCTCTGTGTGTGGAGTGAAGCTGTGGAACAGACTAAGTAAAGATATGAAGCAATGTCCGAGCATGGCGCAGTTTAAAAAGCGGTTTAAGGATATGGTTTTTACAGGGTACAGGGAAGAGGTAGAGATTTGATAGGGTGTTCTTGTCTAATATTTTCATGTGTGTGCGGGTGCACGGGTATATTGGTATGGGTATATATATATATTTGTAGGTTGTGTATCCTTGAGGTGTTAATGGGGTTATTGAAAATGTGTATATGTGCGTATGTGTATATACGTATGTATGGATAGATAGAAACATATATGTATATATTAAAAAAAAAAAAAAAAAATACACATGACATATAATGTAATTGCAAGGAGGTATTTCTGTAGTCTATTGATACTAGATAGTGGAAAAGGGGTGGGATTAAATAAGCTTATGCTTCTTCCTGCTCCTTTTTGAACATGAAAGTTATTTGGAGTTGTGGTTGCTCGTTTTCCTTTTGTTTTGCTTTGTTCATTTGTCTCTTTTAATTCTATTTTGTTGTACTTTTTCAACATGTTCAAAATAAAGATTCAATCAATAAAAAAATCAATCAATCAATTATCTATGAAGCCCACATCGTTTTTCGGATTCTAAACTGACCGTAGGTGTGAATGTGAGTGTGGATGATTGTCTTTCTATGTTAACCCTGGCAGTTTAACTTGTACCCCTCACTTCATGGTAGCGCAATAAGTGGGAGAACACCTATTCCGACACCCATATCTTAGATTAAGCTAATAGTATTAGTGCGCTGTTATCAAACGTTACCTGGATTATAGGTATATTCAAAACTTTACATGGAAGAGATAAGAGTGCGTGCGTATATGCTCACTTCTGACGATGATAATATGATAAGGTGTTATCTCATCTGTACTTGAAAGTACTTCAAACACCACATGCACATGCAATGTTATCTGTGTGTCTAACGATCTATAAGTGAGCAAAGACAGTGTTATAAATATTTTGAGTCATTTCTATGCCTTGAAAGTACTTACTCAGCGCACACACAGATATTATATTCAAAATCATAACGGTCACGCCTTCGATTTCTTACCGCTACTTTTCGTACAGCATCCAGGAAATGACGTAGACTGTTTCTACTGCTTCATTTGCATTTTACATTCACTCTGTGGGCACATCTCCGCTAAAATCTCATATAAACCATTTCTACAACCACCAAACACAACGAAAACAAGCCATGATTAAAAGAGCAGTTACGTAAATGCACACAAGTCCACTAAACAAACAAAACTGAACCACAAATTCATCAGACCTCATGTAACCGGATAAAGAAAGGCTGGTTATCTTCCAGAGCTATCACCGATTCCAAACACCAAGCTTCACCACGCTCTGACTAAAATTCACTGAAAGAGCCGCAAAAGAAGACCACAAAAACCACCACAGTTATCTAGAGAATCTAAAGAACAGCACAAATTCCAAAGCATGTAAAACACAGGAGCTGTGTCAAATGTTTCACTTGACTTATACGTTATTTATACCTCGAGCACCCTTTTTTCTTTCTTAATCATTTTTTTTGTTTTTTTCTCCTAATGTATTCCTTTTTTGTTTACCGACTTGTATTTGTATACATGAGTTGTAAAAGATACTGCAAGCTGTGACATTTTTCCTGCCCTTTCTATAACTGCATTATTATGTATATTTGTTGTTTAGTTGTTCAACTTAAAAAAGTAAAAAAAGAAAAAAATATTGGCTCAAAAAGTATTTTTAGGCCTGTTAATAAAATTAAATAATTTCTGCTGTTTAATACCTAAAAAATTCAACTGACATGGTGTTCAATGTGTGCAAAATTGGGCCTTTTTGTTCAACGTCTGGATATTTATGTGTTGGCAGTGCTGTCATTTTTCACGGTTTCACTTTAGAAACATAAAACTTTGCACAGATGATGTTTATACTGAATTTCGGGAATTAAATGTCTGCAGCTCAGACACAAGCATTTCACTACATGTTGTACCCTGTATGATTGTGTATGTGACAAATAAAGGTTGTTTGTTTCTTTGTTTGTTGTGAAATGTGAACTGAAGCATGCTTTTAAAAGGGTTATATGTTAAAAAAATAAATAAAAAAATTAGGCGGGAATAAAATCTACTCACTTTTTCTGTGTTCCAGTCTCAGTAACTTTGACACAGTAATATCTGCTGCAATATTTACACCTCTGATGACATTTCACAAGTGTTAGCTTTCTTTTGATACCACGATTGTATACACAGAGTTTGTGATTGCACTCAATTAATTTTGGGCATTTCATTTTGGAGCAGGAAGCTCAGAAAACCCTTTGGGGCTCAGGTTAAAGAACTGGACCACTACAGGTTTTAGAAAACCCATCCAGAATAATTTTGTCCATCTGGGCCCATATAGGGACATCAAAGGTCAAAACTTCTGTTGCCCTGTGGAGGTTAAGCGTGGGTTTGCCCTGCTCACACACTCCCGCCCACAACTACCCACTGTGAGCCCATGCAAGTAATAACGTTTTGGCACATTACTTATGATAAGAACCCACCATGAGGGGAAATACAGTTGTGGAGAAGATGAAACCAAAGCACCTGTTTGATTACACTGTCAGAAATATGAGGCTGGGAGGAGGCGACTGATGCAAAGCCCCAGGGAAAAGGAAAGTTAACGATTTTTCATTCCAAAAAATCATTTATACAGTTCAGTGGTCTACAGACAGACTGAAGAGAGAAACAAAGCTAGTATCGATCTGATACCAATACCAGTGCTGGTTTGTCAATATTATAAATATTTGGATCAAGCCGCCCACCTACAGACTCATCGACAATAGATTTGTTTGCCTTGAAATGGAACCTTTAATCTCCATATTTTGACTTTTTCACAAAGTATCGAGTTTAGTGTTGAAATAGAATAGAATAAACCTTTTTATCCCACAAATGAGAAATGTGGGTGTTACACAGCAAGAGGAATATAAAATATAGAAGGAAGACGCAGAGTGGTTCTATATACATACACACAGATATACAGATAAAAGTGTACAGAGATATTTACACAAGGGGTGAATGATCCTGGTGAAATATACAGTGTAGAAACAAGCTGTAAAGTGAGCAGCAGCAATTAAAAACATTTGATATGTCAATTAAACAGGTGATGAGTGAGATAACCATGTTAAACTGGATTATAGAGTCTGACAGCTGCTGGTAAGAATGACCTGCGGTCGCGCTCCTTCCTACACTGTGGGTGTAAAAGTCCACTGCTGAAGGAGCTGCTCAATGCTCGTACAGTCTCATGCAGGGGGTGGGAGGGGACAGGTCATTATGAGGTCAAGCTCTCCTATGTCCAGTGGAATATCTGCAGCTGAGCAGTGGGTTTCGGGCAGAATGTTTCCAGGCATGTAGTCTTGGAACATCTCCAGATGGATCGTGGATAAGGCCAGGGCCATAGGCACCGTTCATGCAATCCATGTAGAACTGCAAGGGACTTCCTGTTGACAGACAGAAAAAGAGCGGTTAGTGACTTCCTTCCAAACTATTTTCTCCATGCACTTCATTCCCACGCATTTCTCCTGACCATATGCAGATACCTGGGATGTGGGTGCCATCGTATTTGATATCCATCTCATGCAGACCGGCCTCTGTGGGAGCGTACTTGTCAGCAACTGTGCCATCGTTGTTGTCTGTGATGTCAAGCTTAGCAACTTTGCCTGATGCCATTCGGACCTCACCTAAAGCAGAGGACAAAAACAATGACACACACACATCATTATGATCAAACTATCTGTTTATTAAGTAGACTTGTTACCTGTGACCTCTCCTTTCTGGATGGTGAATGGAATCACCAGATCAAATGGTCTCAGACTTGCCACATCCAGCCAGATCATTCCCATTGGTCGGTCTGTTGCCTGAGAGACACGCAAGTGCACACGTCAGATCACAGGTTGTTGAGAGATTGTGCGTTCGGAGAACCGGATTAGCGAGCTCAAAGTTAGCGCGATGATTTGATCTTGGATGTGTCATTTGATCTTGGATGTAGTAAGCGAGGTACGAAGAACAGGCCCCAGTTCTGGTTACAGCGACAACATGTCACAGACTAAATGAACACAGGAAATTAATACAGGACCTGTAACATCAGAAGGCTGTGGCTTCTTAACATTATGCAGCTCTGCTGAACTGTCCATGTGTTTCAGGCATCCCGTTTTTGACATGGAGAGAGAGAAATGAGAGAACGCACCCTCTCAGTGATGAAACACCTGCAATGAGAGACAGCAGACAATGATGCAGTCTGATGAAAGGAGACCATGTGTGCTATAGATGACAAAGGGACAACAGGGAGAAGCTGAACAAAAACTGAAGCTGAGAAGGCCGAGAGACCGGAGGCTGAGGTTTTAGATACCCAGGGCTGTTGGGCATTTGGCTCTGTTGCATGAGCTGGTCTGACAGAGCTCCTTCCAGTACTTGGAGGGTGTAGGCAGGGATGATGGAGGGAATTGAGAGAGGGAAAAAGATAAGGCATTGGAGCGGATTAAAACGGCGTCAAAGTGATATAGCGAAACGGCTGCAGCCATCAGGACCAATCACAAAGCCTCTGTAGGGGAATGGATCTGTGCTCCAGGGCACTCGTAAATCCTGTAACCTCAGCAGTTACTGTACTGAGGAGCAACGTAAACACTCTTCATTATCAAGTTCGACTTGTAATGCGCGCCATTTCTACATCAACTGCCTATTCATCTGAAAATGTGTTCTTATACAGACCCCACTCCTTTATACCGTCTTACTGACACTCCACTGAGAAATGAGAACTTTCCTTAAATGCACTTTAAAAGTACTTCATCAGTACTAAATGGCTGAAAAATAAAAACAATTAAAAATGAAGCCAGTACAGCTGTGACAAACAATGTGATTCCTCCAAGAGTCATTCTCATATAAGCTCCCATGTCCACCTTTACAGCAGGAAAGAAAAGCTGTTTTTGGACAGCATGGGCAGTTTCCTGCTTTCACAGCAACACAACATATGTGACTTTATTGGCTTTAACAAAGATATTCAATCAGGGCTTTGGCATCTGGGACTGCTTATGCATTTACTTCAGTCGGTGGCATCTGTCACTCTTATTAGCACTCACTTAAATTGCTTATGTAGAATTTGAGAAAAGCTTATCTTGGGTCTTGCCCACGTCCTATCTACTCGAGTTATCTCGCCCATAGGTGCTTCATGTCGTTGACTTGACGCAGCTTAAGACTCATCATAAGACACTACTGCTTCTCTAACTCGAGGGTCATTCTTGACAACTGTACTCTGCCTGTTTGCGATTGTTTTGACTGAGACTGAAAACTCAGTTTTATTCATGAAAGTTGCCAAAACAGCATGTAGGCACGTAGGATTAAATGCAGCTCACTCACTGCGACTTGGAATGGACTGCTAGGGATGTGCTCCCCTCCAAAGCGAACGCAGATCACATACTCACCAGGCTGTGGCGCTTGAGAAGTGGATGTAGCTGTGGGTAATGAGAAAAGATGAAAAGAACAATTGATAACTTTTTCGTTACGTCTGATCTGTGTGAAGTTCATAGCCAGTGCTCTGACACAGAGCCATCAACCTCTGAACGCTTAAAAAGCACCAGTGTATCCAGAAAACACATTACATGTCGTGATAAATGCCCTGCCCAAGTGCCCCCTCTCCCCACTGCCTTTCAGCGGCAGGCAGCAGCAAACAGATTGTCAGAGGAGGCCCAGATGATGATCAAGTTTAACATTGTCTACAATATTGCCAAAGAGTGCCAAAGCACTTTAAGCACAAGCACTATTTCAGTAACTTATCTTTCCTGTAGAACTGTGCTCCAAATAAAGAACTTTGTGTCGACAAGCTTGTTAGTTAATCATTTACAAATCAATATTGTCTGTATGACAGCAATTAAAATAAAGTGAAACATGTAAAACAGTGGGGTTAAGCGATGCGATGAAAAATTTGGGTGCACCTAACTTTTGTGCTGGTGCACCTAAGAAAAAAAGTTAATCCATACAATCTTAGTAATATTTATCACTAGTTTTCAATGTTAAAATTCAAATATTCAAGCAAGTCAATATTCAAGAAAATGCACGTAAAATAAATTAATATTAGTTGTAGTTGGCTTTAAACTTTGGGGTACCGCCTCTCTACTCATTGGCTCCTTTGCCTCCAACAGCACGGTATCCACCAGATTTGGTTCATACCTGAGATATTACAGATTATAAAGTCACATCTACCTTTTTATGCAATTCCCTTCTCACATATACATTGAAACAGAGAAGGTAGGACTGACTAACAACCACAAGAGCTTTCTGAGACTGATTATATACTGATTTTGAGTATAAACACTAGCAAAATGCAAGTTTTGCTGCAGCAGATGTCATTGACTGCTTCAGGGCTTGCTCCCAGCAGCTGGACGGTGTCCTGGAGTAAAGAACTACATATCTAGCTGTTGTGACAGTATCTCCAGTGACAGGTCAGTTCATGTCTACATACTCACTGGCTAAGTTATGGTAGTGAAGGCTCACTGACTCTGTCTTCCACTACTCTCAGACACTGTGTCATATTTTCAGAGGAGCCCAACAAACCACAGATCACTGAGCTGTCCTAACAAATCTCCAGCAATGATGCGACACGTAGGAAGACTGAGTTATAAAGACATGGCAATATTTCAACAAGGTCTTGAATTATGAGGCCCCGTCATATCTTAAACACATTAAGGTACCACATCACCCCGGTACAGCTCTTCACTCTCAGACTAGCTCTTTCTAAAAGTAGAATGGGAGGCAGAGCCTTCAGCTTTCAGGGCTCTGCTCTGAACCAGCTCCCAGTCTGGATTCAGGAGACAGACACCCTCTGTACTTTCAACATTACACTTACAACTTTCCTATTTGATAAAGCATATAGTCAGCCTTGGATCAGGTGACCCTGAACCCTCCCTTAGTTACACTGCAGTAAACCTCTTGTGTGGTTACTTATAGTTACCATTTATGTCTTTATAGTGAGGGTTAATAGTTACTTCCCAACCATTTATTCGTCTTCTATCACTTATTCATCTTCGAGAATGGAGATGTGCATGGCCCGGGAGTCCCTCTGCAAATCTCAACTCTTTGTTACAAACAGTTTTATAAAAGCAACCCCCCATTGTAAACCCCATATGGTGTGTCATTAACCTAAGACACTGCGTGTGTGTGTGTGCCTTCCTGCTGGTCATAAAAGGGTCATCTCCTCTACACTCTGAATCTAATATAACCACCACTACAGTCTACAGCTGATATTCCACTGGCCCTTAGACAGACCTATTACCTCGGTCTTCAGTGTCATCGTCCTCTATTCCAATGCCCTCTGCCAGTTCTTTCTGTTTGCGGTAATTCAGCAGGAATTGGCGAATGCTGAGGTCTTCCTGGTCACCGGAGCTTTGATTGGAGCTGGCAGACGTACTGGTCCTGCTACAAGTGGAAGGAAACCACCTCGCTAAAGGAAAAACAAGACAACAATATGAGCATAGGTTTGGTTACAATAAAATAAGTCAGCTAATCAAAATCAGTGTGACACAGACGCTGATGTTTTTGAAAAGAGCCCATCAGTAACATTTAATTCATACATTTTTACTGTGCGGGCTTGTAAAACTTCTGTATGAATATTATTATGAATATTAATTCTACAACAGAAAACCACTCAGCAATTAAACCATCACGATGTATTAAATGTTTCCAAAGATACTGATAATTTGATAACGAGCAAATTATACATCCTGAAGTGTACTCCTTGATAGAAACTTTGAAAGGCACTGCAGAAAACATAAAGTTAAGCAACATAAAAAATGTGGCAGAGCATGCAATGAGTCACATTTTCTTCCTTGTCCTCTTTGACTCCCAGTATACGTGAGACTCAAGCTGACATCACTGTTGAAATCTTACCCAGTGCCTTCATGAGCGCGTGCAGCGCGGAGCAGAAAAGAGCAGCTGTGCGCTCGTAGCTGAGATCCAGATCCTGAACCATGTCCCCGACCAGCAGGCTGCAGTCAGAGTGAGTCAACAGAACTGTCAACACCGGTGGAGCCTGGCCAACAAGACAGGATTATAATGAAATACAGTACAAGCTCAGGGCAGCACAGGCTTAAGCAGATCAAGGAGGAAATCGGGTAAACCCTCCAGCAGTTATTTCTGTGTCCATTTTGGGTTAAAAACAAAAACACCTCATAACTACCTGTGGATGCTGGCTGAGCCTCTGAAGGTTGAGTGATATGTCATTAAGCAGGTAGTCAGAGTTCTCATTGATCAGTTCCTTGAGGGAAGCGTATCCACAGACCTTATTGATGTTCCATATGGAGCTCAGTGCCGCCTGGCTGACCAGCAGCGTCTCCTCACCAGCTTTCTCCAGCACAGGATACAGCCAGGTCGTCAACAAGGGACGGAAATCGCGGCCCAGCGCCTGAGCACAGCAGGCGAAGGCCTCCAGTTGGATGCACAGCTGACAGATGTTGCTGTTGAGCTGGTGGATCGTGGATGCAGATCATTTTAGATGTTTCAATAGCAGCCTGATGAAATTAGCTGTGTCGTTAACCCACTTCAGCCATCCAAACAGATGACCATCTAAGGTGAATTATGCAGATCACTAGCACAGTACACAGATTACCACTTCTGATTCCAGCCAGACTTGTTGTTACTTCATTCTAATCATGCAGTAACAACAAAGATTTATTCCTACTGGCTTTTTAAAATGTGCTTCTTCTATTCTAGAAAAACAAAAACATGTTATCACAAGGTTTGGTTTTTTTCAATGACATTTGTGTTGGCTGTGTCAGTTGCAGGCAAACATTTATCATAATGGTTAGATATTAGGAAATACCTTAAAATTAGTGCATATTTAACTTGTTACACTGCCTTAATGTTGCCTGCATGGGATCTCCTCATCAGCATATGACTGTACCCTGGATGATGATATGTGAGGAGCTTGAACTTGATTCGCTAACAGAAACTAATTTAGCTAGCTTAGCACACATGTCTTGTGGCAAGATATATGCACCTAAATGCTTTAAGTCATTGGCTGTTCTGCCAAATTCCCACCAACCTGCAACTTTGTGAGCTGACTGTTTCGGGATTTTTCTGTTTTAGACAACAAAAAGAAAAGAAAAAGATCTACAGATTCAGGCATTTCCTTACCTGTGGTAGTCACATAGAATGACGTCACTGACAATGGTCTAAGTTGAAAACAAACTTTCTCAAACAAAAAAAAAAACAAAAAAAGAAGAAGTGAGTCGGCGTGTCATCTTTACCGAGCACCATACATGTTTTGCACAAAAAAAACAAGTATTGCCGAACAAAAGATAAATGTCCTTTTTTTTCATATTTTCTGCGGCTGGTCGTTTGGCGTAAGACGTACGTAGTGGCGCTTTGCATCTGAGCGCCCGAGTTCGAACCCCTCACGGACTCGCTGCCACGACCCTTGCTTGGGGGGCGGGGAGAAGCCAAGTCGCTTCTCCTTTTTCCTGCTCTTGCCAACTCCTCCGCCTGCTCTCTTATTACCTTTTATTACCGGAAAATACCCATGCTTGTCAGCTCTTCATTCCTCAACTATTTGCTGCTTATTACTCCACCTTCCACAACTTGCACTTTCTCTCTTCAGGCTACCAACTCTGCCTTCATTTTTTCACACTGTCTCTGACACTTTTACATCAAATTATTAGCACCTAATAAGCACAGTGACAGAGGGACCCGAGGCTTTTTTTCGGTAAGTTACATGTGTTTGTGTCCGTAACTACCGTCCTTAGCTAGGTCCTGAAATCTAGGCAGCTAAGATGACAACTGGGCTCTTCGGGGAAACTTGTTTTGTAAAGTTGGTTTAGCTAATCCGTAGAGGCCAATGAATTGACCGTGACTAAAGAAATGATGAGAAAAGCACTGGGTTGCTGTTGTTGCTCTCCGGTCACTGATGCTAGCTAAGAGGATGTAATAAAGGCAAGGTAGCAGAGATGAAAAAGGAGTGGTTGTTGATAAATAAGTGGAGAAAAAGGTGGGCAGGGAAAAAAAGCAGGTGTGAGTGTGTGAAATGTGGTGAGTATTTGAGTGTAAAAATGTGTGGTCTCCTGCGAAAGGCTGGGTGCCCGATGTGCACCTTGCGCTCTTTAAATAGAAGGATATTCCACGTTCTGCTCGCCTGTCATGTGGCGACATGTGGTGGGCTAGCAGGTTCATAACATACAGGCTCAGGTTCGAGCCCTCGGCTCACCTGCCCCTCTATCTTCATCTGCTAGGGGGAGGTCCAGGCAGGGGATCTTGGAGTGAAAATTCCGAGGGATGAACCTTGTTCAGCCTGGACTTCCCCTGATTTTGATTTTGATTTTTCTCTGTTTTTTCTTTTACCTGCCAGCAACAAACAGCCCAGCCTGATTTATGGGACCTCCTTCTTGTCATGGCTACCAAGGACCACTCTTCTTCTGCCAACAAGTCATTGCCTGACAAATAATTATTTCCTATGTTTCCCTATGGGGTTTTTTAATCTCCAATATCTTTACATATCTTGCTAGATAGACTTCCCTCAACAGGGTTTACAAACGCCTTATCCTCTTTGTCCACTTCAAATAACTTTAAACAACTATTCTTAGATTTCTTGCAACATCTGCTGTCCTCTTGCACAGATTACGCTTTTTAAAAAACTAACAAACACTTTTTTTTAACGTCAACCCATTTTTGGAACTAGATAAATAAAGCATATATAAAAGTCACTACCAAAAACTCATTGCAGCTTCTACCTTGTTATAGGAATGTTGTTTGTGGCTCAAGATGACTTGATTTCATCCATGAAGGATACATTTGATATATGTTTTCACATATTATAGACCAACAAGTTATTATAGCAGTTTAAATACGAGCGATCGGTTTTTGGAAGACGATCATTTTTTTAGCACAACACCGCTAAGCACCAACTCATCCATCCTTTCTCCTTTTCTTCTTTTCATGCCACCACCATGGGAAGTGCCCACAAATGTGTCATTTCACACTGGCAGCAGGCTCGCAGAGCTAGCTGTGGTGCTTGTTCTTCTTCTCTGACTTTGCTGTTTCACCGTGTTTAGATAACGTGCCATCCGCAAACGGTCGCACTCATTTTCGTGCTTTAGCTTTGTACTCACGCGCACACACACGTGCTCACATGCACACACACACACACACGTGTGTGTTAGTTTAGTCTGTTTCAACCTCTCTTCGTGTGGAAACACACATATCTAGAACTATTCTTTAAGGATGTCTGCATTTCACACAACTGTCTAATAGGATAAAATAATTGACATTGTATACCCAAAGGTCAAGTCTGGATAAACGTGTATATGATCTCCAACTTGAATGCAAAGCCAAGGCATATAATTGTGTGGTGTGTCAACTCTAATGTGTTTCCTCTCTGTGCAGGGGGATGACTGAAGCTATCACCTTGCTAATCCTTGCTGTCCAAACTGGCCTCATTGAGCTGCAGGTCATCCACAGAGCCTTCCTCCTCTCTATCGTCCTCTTTATTGTTGCTGCTTCCATCCTGCAGTCCATGCTGGAGATAGCTGATCCTATAGTCCTAGCCCTGGGAGCATCTAGAGGCAACTAAGATAATATACCAAAGACTTTTTTCATGTGTTTATTTTTAAGAAAACTCTGTGTCCCACTGTTTGTTTTATTTTTACTGATCATAAACAACTATTAATAACTATGGGCAGTTAGTCCTGATGCACACTTATATGTAGACCTTGCTGCCACTCTGACCACAGAACGTGTTTGTCCCCAGTGTGCTATAACCTTGCAACCAATGTGTTTTTTCTACCTTGTTTTTTTCTTTTGGGGTTATATTTGCACTAATGTCATTTTTTACTAGCAATGATCCAAAGCTGTTCTGTGGATGTCGGCAACCAAATACCCTCTGATGTCTGTGTACGAGGAAACGGCCCAATCTGTTTGTGTGTAATGAACACAAATGTTGCTCTGTACGTAATCTATATTAAACCAGAGGTGTGTTGATAAATATATATATATATATATACATATACATAAGTAAGACGAGGGCTTGGTTTCTCCAAAGTTTCCTTTCTTTGTTTCTTCACGTGCCTGAGAGCAAAGAGAATTTTTGGATAAGAAGCTGCTGGGAAATCAAGCCCTCTGATCTGAGACCAGCCAGTGTTGCTGCTTCTCCAGTCTATATGACGCATCTTTTAAGCTGGTGTGATCACTCTGCTGCCCTCTACTGTTAGGAGTGGGCTCAGCATGGAGACGCATTAATTAGCGCTCAGCAGTATTACTTACTAGCACTATTATTAAAGGTCTTATTAGTATGAATGACCATATTCTTGACATTGGGAAGCGTGGGCTGCAGGGTTGAGAATGAATACACGATCAGTGTAGGATCAAACCTGACCAACGCTGCTTTGACTTTTTGTGTTCATTTTTTTAAAGAGATGAAATGGAGAGTTTGATGTATTTTGCACATGTTCTTCTGAAAGGTGAACCTAAGGGCTTTTCTGTACACACCTTCTTATTTTAATACCAACACCATTCCTTTGACATTGATTTTTTTTTTTTTTCGAACTGCTGTTCGATACTGTTGCCTCTGACTGACAGATGTGTAGAGATGAATTGTAGTTGTGGGGCTGCTCTCCCCGACACTCCCTGCAGATTTTTGTTTAAGATGAATTGTTTTTGTCCATTGAGTTTGTCCAAACACAGTACATGTGCTCCATTGCAGAGGTCCTTCCCCTTGAGTGTGAGGATGTTGAAGATATTGAAGATATTGGTAGTCCTGATGTGAAAGCAGAGCTTCCCTCCCACCTCAGCATCACTAAGGATGTTATGGAGCGCTGCATTCATCTGCTGTCTGATCCCAGCCTCAGGCTCCGACTCAAGGTAGTGTATCAGTAGTTTTATGTAGAGTCAACTGTTGGA
This sequence comes from Oreochromis niloticus, assembly GCF_001858045.2. NCBI lineage: Eukaryota > Metazoa > Chordata > Actinopteri > Cichliformes > Cichlidae > Oreochromis > Oreochromis niloticus. Next base: position 18,889 of record NW_020328751.1, read on the forward strand.
CTAGTAACAAAAATAATCATTCTTGTGAGGGTAGGACTGCCAGCGTTGGTACAATTCATCCTGTCAGAACTGTGTGGATGACTGTTCACTGGTGTAATGCTCATCAAGGAAAAACATTCAGTCTGGTCCAGGAGTGAAACAGAAATAAGTCTGTGCTGAAGTCGTGCCTGCTCAGGAGTTTGGGCTCTCAATGAAGACCTCAATAATTAGTTTCAGCTCACATATAATCAGGATCAAAACAGAGATAACTGTTAGGTGTGTTGTGCGTCTTTGTCTTTAGGTACTGGACGTGCTGGAGTTGTGCCTTCAGGTGCTGAGTGAGAGGGAAAATGAACTGCTGCCTATGGCTCATCGCTGCTGGCCAGCACTCCTGCAGACACTCACAGCCGATGACCCATTAGCAGTCCTCAGAGCCTTCAGGGTAAGTAAAACAAACCTCTCTTTTCATTACGTGAGTCAAAAGTATTCAAGTCGTCTATAGTTTTAAACTTTTAAAGTAGTGGAAGAATGAAAGATGGTGCCCAACAACAGGCTTATTTCATTCAGAAATAGTTCTATTATTTTCTTCTTTGGGTTGTAATGTGAAGACTCTTGAAACTAACATTTCTTCTATCAGCACAGAAAAATCACTGTGGATGCCTTCTTAGAGGCTGCTTTTCAAACTGTCTCAGAGAATCACAAAGTAGGACTTTGGGATAAATGAAGCTGATAGTGTTTTGTGATCTTTGGTGCAAGTGTCAGCTGATTCAACTTGTGGGTGTAAATTAGGCTACTCGTCAGCTCCTGTCATCAGCTGGAATATTTTTAAATTTGTTATTCATATTTTTATTGATGAACTGACAAATACAGACACGTTAAGTCTGTAAACAGTCATTTATTCACTCAGAGCTGCTGCTGGGAAATTGTTTCATCAGCTTTTGGATATATACGAGTTTTGTAAATACTACAATTCATCCATGAGTACACAACGGGAAGGTTTTATTGAATTTTGACAGCTTGCTGCTTTTGTACAGGGAGTGCAGAATTATTAGGCAAATGAGTATTTTGTCCACATCATCCTCTTCATGCATGTTGTCTTACTCCAAGCTGTATAGGCTCGAAAGCCTACTACCAATTAAGCATATTAGGTGATGTGCATCTCTGTAATGAGAAGGGGTGTGGTCTAATGACATCAACACCCTATATCAGGTGTGCATAATTATTAGGCAACTTCCTTTCCTTTGGCAAAATGGGTCAAAAGAAGGACTTGACAGGCTCAGAAAAGTCAAAAATAGTGAGATATCTTGCAGAGGGATGCAGCAGTCTTAAAATTGCAAAGCTTCTGAAGCGTGATCATCAAACAATCAAGAGTTTCATTCAAAAGAGTCAACAGGGTCGCAAGAAGCGTGTGGAAAAACCAAGGTGCAAAATAACTGCCCATGAACTGAGAAAAGTCAAGCGTGCAGCTGCCAAGATGCCACTTGCCACCAGTTTGGCCATATTTCAGAGCTGCAACATCACTGGAGTGCGCAAAAGCACAAGGTGTGCAATACTCAGAGACATGGCCAAGGTAAGAAAGGCTGAAAGACGACCACCACTGAACAAGACACACAAGCTGAAACGTCAAGACTGGGCCAAGAAATATCTCAAGACTGATTTTTCTAAGGTTTTATGGACTGATGAAATGAGAGTGAGTCTTGATGGGCCAGATGGATGGGCCCGTGGCTGGATTGGTAAAGGGCAGAGAGCTCCAGTCCGACTCAGATGCCAGCAAGGTGGAGGTGGAGTACTGGTTTGGGCTGGTATCATCAAAGATGAGCTTGTGGGGCCTTTTCGGGTTGAGGATGGAGTCAAGCTCAACTCCCAGTCCTACTGCCAGTTTCTGGAAGACACCTTCTTCAAGCAGTGGTACAGGAAGAAGTCTGCATCCTTCAAGAAAAACATGATTTTCATGCAGGACAATGCTCCATCACACGCGTCCAAGTACTCCACAGCGTGGCTGGCAAGAAAGGGTATAAAAGAAGAAAAACTAATGACATGGCCTCCTTGTTCACCTGATCTGAACCCCATTGAGAACCTGTGGTCCATCATCAAATGTGAGATTTACAAGGAGGGAAAACAGTACACCTCTCTGAACAGTGTCTGGGAGGCTGTGGTTGCTGCTGCACGCAATGTTGATGGTGAACAGATCAAAACACTGACAGAATCCATGGATGGCAGGCTTTTGAGTGTCCTTGCAAAGAAAGGTGGCTATATTGGTCGCTGATTTGTTTTTGTTTTGTTTTTGAATGTCAGAAATGTATATTTGTGAATGTGGAGATGTTATATTGGTTTCACTGGTAAAAATAAATAATTGAAATGGGTATATATTTGTTTTTTGTTAAGTTGCCTAATAATTATGCACAGTAATAGTCACGTGCACACACAGATATCCCCCTAAAATAGCTAAAACTAAAAACTACTTCCAAAACATTCAGCTTTGATATTAATGAGTTTTTTGGGTTCATTGAGAACATGGTTGTTGTTCAATAATAAAATTATTCCTCAAAAATACAACTTGCCTAATAATTCTGCACTCCCTGTAAATGTGTCGCAGCCCCTGGCGTGCACACTCACAACGGCTGAGCGTAAATGGAGACATGCGCGGACGTATTTTACCTCCACAAACACCCGAGACGCAGTTTGCGATACATGTGGCAAGACAGTGAGGTGTTGTGGCAAAAGCACTAACCTCGTCAAACACCTCAGAGTAAATCAGATCACAGAATATGACGAGCTTATGTTGAGGCAAACTGAAGAGGAGGAGGACGGGACAGGTGCTGCTAGGGCGAGACAGACGTCTCTCATGGAGTCCTTTAGTGCTGCAGGCAGGCAACATGTTCAAATAGCGCACAACTTCAGTTTTATTTCTATATGATGAATTCTGCATTATTAAGTGATAAGAACAAGTAATCTGATGTCCTGTAATCATGATGACACTACAATAAAAAATACAATAAATAAAATACGTTATTGTACAAAGTATCGGTATCGGATCAGTATCGTCGATACCACCCTGAACTTTACTTGGTATCGGATCGGAAAGGAAATCAGTGGTATCGCACATCACTAGTATGAAGCAGTCACATGTCTGAGCTCGTGAGTTTATAGCCGGGTCTAACCCACCTCTTCTCCTTTCTGCTCAGGGCTGCCGTGCAGGTCACCTACAGCTCCACCAGTCACACGTCTGTACGATCAGGGGAGCCCACTGGAGACAAGTCCACAGGAAGCATGTGGAAGATGATTCTGGTGCTGCCGCCTTTAGCTGTGTTATCAGCTGTGTGCTACTACGCCTACATCGTGTGATGAACAGTGGAAGGATTGTTCCATCGATGTCACATCGAGATTCTTTTTTGTGCTTCACCACTTTTTACTTGGACTCTGCTACAGTAGCTTCACATTCTGCTGTCCAACTTTAAAGCCAAAGCTTCTAGTGACCAGCCAGTTTTGAGTTTTTACAACTGTAATACTGTCGATTATGTTATTGTTAATACAGGAAAAAGTGGGACTGTCAGTAATATCTGTGCTGACCTTGCAGTTGCAGTTATTATTACTCTGTAGCTGTACTCTATAGTTATTACTCTGCTAGAATCATTTTACTGTTGAAAATAATACTTATTTATCTGTTACTGGCCTTTGGTGCAGCTCCCCACTTCATCTTCTGTCTGAAACAACTGTTTTAACTCCTCTAACATTAAAGCCATCCATGTATCCTTTTTCTTATCTAATTCAGGGTCAAATGTAATTGTTGAATGACAGTTTTAAGCAGTGTCCTTTTTATTATTTTCTATTTACCCGAGTTTTGAGATGTACTTAATCATGTGGCACCAGAGAAAGAAAACCGAAGAAGATTCAAAACACTGGACTCACACTGAGTCGTTGTGTCGACAGTGACAGTAGACAAGTTGATTACAGCGCTGTGTAACAAGTTTACACCTGCCTCTGTCCAGTTTATCCAAACCTGCTACATAGGATTTAAAATGTTACTTTAAATCTAAAATGCTGTCTTCCTGCTGTTCTGTAAAGTATCACTCCTAAACAGTGTGTGCGTCAGTGTAACAGTGTGTAATAATAATAATAATACAGTTTCTTAGTCACTGTAAAGCAGAAAGAATTAAACTCTTAATAAATGTGACTGACAAGAAATGTAACGAGGCAAATTGTTAAAGGTATTTTTTGTAAAAATAAAAAAAAATCAGAAAATGTAATGAAGACATTTTACAAGAAACCGTATGTCTGAATATCTGACATCATTTTTGTTGCTATCTTGATAGACCACTTCTTAGTGATCTAATGTTTCCATGTTCTTCTGGCTAGAAACAGCAGCAGGCTAAGAATGACAGTAACATGGATTCTGTGTTATGGTCAGTGAGCTGGACTGTTACTGGAATGTCTCAGCAGATGGGATGCTGCGCTGACACACTGACCATGATGTGGTTTAAAGTACTGTGTGCCAGCACACCCTGCTTGGGCCCTTCTGGATCTGAAAATGAAGCCAAATGAAGAAATGCCAAAAAAACTGTAGGACCTCTAAGTGCTGCTCCAGGCCGCGTGTAAAACGTCCGGCTGTATAGCATAAAAAGCATGTTTGCAGATGTCAAAGGAAAACCTGGAAGGAGAGCAAGAAACACAAACTCAGTTTATTTCGTGTACACGGGCGAAGCTTACTGCGTGGCAAGACACAAGCAAGTCGCGCAGAGCCTCAGTCCGTTCTTTATTTTATAGCAGAGAATAGATTACACAGCATCTCTAGGTGGAGCATATGTAATAGAAAAACATCTCTAGATATGGTTATCGCATGAATGGCCGTTATCCATAAGACAAGAGGAACTAGTATCTTTTGTCATATCAGCTTCAGGTTGGAACGGTCTCTGCCTGAGCGTGTGTGACTTTGTAACTTCCTTACGCATGCTTCTGTTCCTTAATCTGTAGGTTACAGCCACATCATGTTCTCACAAGAAATTATACTTAAGCAAAATAAAGGTTATCAAAGTAAGTAAAAGTAAAAATCTCTTAACATCCACATTCTCCCATTTAATATGCTGCATAACAGCCAGAAGAATGAGGTTGTGGTTGTTGATGATTTCAAAGTCTTTCACAGCCTCTTCTTTGGTTGGGCCGCTGAAGTTGCAGTCCAAGTTTCCCTTTCCTGCTCCTTTAGTGCTCACAGTGAAACGAGTGGGTTTGTTCAGGCCCAAGCTACGCCTGTAATGGAGAGCTTCACGTCATCCTAATACTACAATGAGCCATTTTACTTCCCATCTCCTCCTTTCTTTAGATTAACAGGATTTGCAGAGGGGCAGCACCCAGTGCTTGTTAGCTGGTGATGGCTTGTTGGCTTTAAACCCCGCCCCTCAAAAAAAAAAGAACAAACAAACAAAACAACACAACCCCACCATCACCACCTGGATGACAAATATTTTCCTAAACTAAAGAGCAGGAACAGTGGCTTACTGGTTCAAATAACAAATAGTCCAGAATATACCCTTTTTTTGTGACTCATCTTTGGAAACTGCTGCTACTACTGCTTTGACTGGTACACAGTTCAAGTGACAGCTCAAAAGGACCTGTTTACATTAGCATAAAAACTATAACCCTTTTTTCATGTTTATTCTTGTTTTTAAATCCTTGCGATTGTGATTTTCAATTTTGATCTTGTCAATTTCGTCAAACATTTTCATAAAAGTGTTATGAAGAGTTGTTCCATGTAGTATGACGGAAAACATTCCGACCGTATTATAGACCAATAAACTAAATAAACAGACTGTTTTTGTTAGCACTCTCTGACTTTGTGAGGCAGTACAGGTATTCTTACCACTGCGGCTGAGTCCTGGTCCCTCTGCCTTGAGAAGGATCCACTTTGACCCTGAACGGTGTCATTGGAATAGCCTAAACCCAAACAGCCTTTGTCCTGATGGCAGAGGACAAAGGCTGTGTTAGCATGTTACCTTTGCAGGTAATGCTCTACAGTCATTTTTAGCCTCAAACAGCAGGTGGGTTGAATAAGTTTCCCTGTAATATCTGTTTCTAAACATGTTACTGTTGTTTGGAATATTTCTTTGACATGAGAACATGTTTGCGCTCTTTACTCTCACACACAGTTTTATGGAGCTTTACCTTGACCAGACTCTGAGCAGTCAACAGTGAAGTATGTCGGCTGAAAGGCTTTGAGGCCCGTCTTTGCCACTCCAGGGTCAGAGACCTTCACCTTGTTTGGATGACAGCCTGCTCCGATATTCATCTGTGGGCACAAACACCAAAACTCAAGAGACTTTTCAGTGAGAAGAAAAGACAAACCCTGCATGCAAGAGTGAAAGTGAGAGTGTGTGTGAGTGCATACTCACCCTGAATGGACTCTCAGTCTCCCCAGGAGACCATCACAGTCTGCTTCACAGGCTTACGTGGGGTGTAGGTGCAGGTGTATGTGCTGTTGCCATTATCCTTAACCTGGACATCCACAGAATTGACTTCACCATCCTGTGCAGAAGACAAGGGATTAGTTCAATCAGATTTAACACACCGTAGTTTTCGGACCATAAGGCGCACTGTTGATGAACAGGTCTGGTTTTATACATGAGGCGCACTGGATTATAAAACGCATTAAGCGAAACAAAACAGTCAGATAAGTCAAACTTTACTCAACTCTTTCTTCTAGCTTCCTCTACTTCCGTACCATTGATTCATTAATGTTGAAATCTCTCACAGCTGCTCTATTCTCATGTTCTACTGCGTGACTGACAGCCTTGAGTTTGAAATCCGCTTCGTAAGCATGTCTCTTAACAGGTGCCATTTTGGGGTCCTTATCCACACACGATACAGTAATATTATGTTGAAGCGCAGTGCGTATCACTCCGCGAGGCTCCTGACTACGTAACCGTGACGCTCCGACAATCCATCAAGCGGTGCGACTTCGTAGCTTACCAAAGTCGTACTAAAACATTTTTTGACAGATTTTTGAGCGCCGTGTATTACATAAAATCGGTTCAAGGTCAGTAAGCACAACCACAATTCATACATAAGGCGCACAATTAAAGGATTTTAAGTGCGACTCATACTCTGAAAAATACGGTACATGCAATATATTTAACATATTTGTGGTCATATACAAAGCCAGATATACCTGGGCTATAATTTTCAGAGGAGCTTTTCCTCCTTGCTTGGCATCAACTGTGAATTCAGTGGGTTTTCCAACAGCCAGACCACTGCTCTGAAGGCCTGGACCGTACGCCTTAACCTAGAGAAAACTATTTTAAACAAACAATTAAAAAAGGAACAAGTCAAAGATCTACTACAGCCAAAGAAGATCATTTACAGACTATAGCGCTGTGAAAAAATATTTGCCTCCTTTCTGATTTCGTATCTTATTCCATATTTGTCACACTTACACGTTTCAGATCAATACATTTATAATATTAGACAAGAATGTGTAATATTAAACGGCAGTTTTCAAGGGGAAAAAGCGATCCAAACATACTTGGTCCTATATGAAAAAGTAATTGCACCTAAAACCCGATACCTTGTGTCTCACCTCTGACACCAAGAACTGCAGCAAGCGTTTGGTGCTAGAGGTCACATTTTGAGTTTGTGAGGATATTTAAGGCAGACACACGTAGTTAGCGGCAGGTGTGTTGTTGATCGAGAGGGCTTAGCCTCCACAGGAGAGCTTTCAGCCATGAAAAGTGTGTCCATCACAAGCCCACCACCATGATCTCAGGTCTTGAGGCAACAATCATGAAAACTAATCTTAACTGAGAGTGTTGGATGTCCTCATTGTTGCAGAGCACACGGACAGCATACTCACCTGGTTCTGTGGGCCCGCAGCACATGTCACACCATCCATCACCCTTGTCATCACATTCAATCTTGGTCTGAGAGAAACCTGAAGAGAAATAGAGCAACTTCAGAGAAGAAACTGAAGCTGATCAGCACATGCTTTCAGGACCCCCTTGTACCAACATTGTCTCCAACAGCCTCCATCACAAAGTCAGCAGATTTACCAACAACGCCTCCTTCCAGTCCAGGACCCCAGGCCCTCACCTTCTGCTGGCCAGCCTCAGTGCCAATCTTAGCCTCCATGGGACTAACCAGAGCATAGAATGATCAGTCACAATGACAAGTTGGAGTATTCCAGTTATTGTACTGTTTGCATGCCCATGTGTAGCTGCATGGAATATGTTCCAGGTGTGGTGGGCTAATACTCAAATCCATACACACCATCGCCAACATCTTTCTGTTTACACAAACCCTCAAGACCCTCTGTGAACACAGCAAAATGCCTTTGCATTATTTCTTTTAATCAAGTCTTATCTGATCATTTGAGGAAGAAAGAAAACACAAGCGTCCCCAGTCTGTTTATAGTAAAACCAGAAACCATAAATTAACAATTCACTTTAATCATGCATTAACAATTTGTTGGTCGCTTAGAACAACATTTAAAAACAAAAAAAAACATAGCTCAGAGTATAAATCCCTTTGAGGCAATAATAATTTTAGGTTACTTTACAAAAGTAAAAAGAAAAACAAAGGTACATTTTAAAATCCTTTGTTTATGAACAGAATTCTTCCTGTTGGACACAAGAAGCAGACTCCAAAAAACCTTTGAGACTCTGCAGAAGTCTGATTAGGCTGCTGTTCATGCAACTGGCTCACTGTGGTGTGATAATAGTGTACTTCTTGCAAACAGTTTGCAACAAAAAACTGAACGTCCTTCACATGATCCAAAGTGGGCCCTTCAAACAGTCCAGCACCTGGAACTGTTTGTGTACTTAAAAATATACTGGTGAGCTTCTCTAGGTTACAGTAGCTTGTGTTAGTATGTGTACACAAGGACAGAAACGTTCAATGATGAAAACACACAGTAGAATAAAATTGTAAGACGTCATCAGTTGATGCAGTTTAAGGACACTTGTTCTTATGTGCAGTCTCACCTGGAGCTCACGTTTCTAGTTCATGACCAAAGATTCTTCAATTAATAGTTTAAAGATGTCCATCAATGCACTGCTAACTGCTCTTCAACCTTATAAAAATCAACATGCATTTTGAATAAGAAACACTTTGACAAAACCAAAAGCTTCACTGTGCTTAGTGATTTATATGGCTAAAAAAACAGGTTCAGTTTGTAACTGAGAGAGCGGCTCGGTGGCGCTGAATTATATTTCCAATAGAAACACAATTTCACATGTTGTAGTAACAACACACTGCCACAAGATGGCAGCCTAGGCCTACTTTACCATGCTGTTCCAGTAAATAAGAAAAGTGACCGAGCCTTGAAAGAGTGACAGTGACACTTTTATGAACTCATCTGTAATGTGTCACCTTTTCTGTAGAATGAAGAAGTGCTTCCCTTCTTTTAAAGCAAATACAGGCTTACAAAGATCCTCTAAACATGTTTCTGAAATAATCCTAAACACAATCATTAAATCAAAAATGCAAGAAACAATTTATTGATCCTGAACCATGTCCCCGACCAGCAGGCTGCAGTCAGAGTGAGTCAACAGAACTGTCAACACCCGTGGAGCCTGGCCAACAAGGCAGGATTATAATGAAATACAGTACAAGCTCAGGGCAGCACAGGCTTAAGCAGATCAAGGAGGAAATCGGGTAAACCCTCCAGCAGTTATTTCTGTGTCCATTTTGGGTTAAAAACAAAAAACACCTCATAACTACCTGTGGATGCTGGCTGAGCCTCTGAAGGTTGAGTGATATGTCATTAAGCAGGTAGTCAGAGTTCTCATTGATCAGTTCCTTGAGGGAAGCGTATCCACAGACCTTATTGATGTTCCATATGGAGCTCAGCGCCGCCTGGCTGACCAGCAGCGTCTCCTCACCAGCTTTCTCCGGCACAGTATACAGCCAGGTCGTCAACAAGGGACGGAAATCGCGGCCCAGCGCCTCAGCACAGCAGGCGAAGGCCTCCAGTTGGATGCACAGCTGACAGATGTTGCTGTTGAGCTGGTGGATCGTGGATGCAGATGTTGATGATGAAGGAATCACTTGGAGAGAGCCGGCATCACTGTTGCATATGGAGAGGAGTCTGGATGGACTGAGCAGCTACGCAAAGAGACAAAACACATGTTAATGCACTGCTTTTTAGCCACTTTTACACATGCACTGCAGCTCTGAAGTTTTCAAGATATTATCCATGCACGTGAGAACGCAAATGTCTGACACAGTTACATCAGACATTAAACAGCCTTTAGCCTTCCTGCTCCTGAAAGCCTGTATTATATCTGACTGTGCTCATGTGGGGACAGCACAGATCAGCCTTTCTCAAAGTCAAGAGTGGGGCCAATTTAGGATCTTCACTCAAATTTAAAATACAAGGGAAACTGATGTATTTCCTTACATAAACAAAACAACACATGCTGTTATAAAATGCTCATCCTACGCAGTCATATGCAAAGTGTTAAAATCAGTGTGTGATCCACCTGCCACTAAGAGATATTATTTCTCTTTGGTAGATGGAAAAAATATAATCAAACTCACTGTCAGTAGCTACAACAGCACATTTGTTATAATATGATGAATCAAGCATTTAGATATTAAATAGTATTGAGGGAGACAGGATCAAATACAGTGAGGCATCTCGGGTGGGCAGAGCCCTGATTCAGTAGGGTGAATAAGGGATCTCGTCTCCTCCGTACTTAATGAGTGTGGTGTACCTGTCAGTCATGTCTGGCACATAAGACACCAGGTAGGTCCCATCATGGTTGTCACAGATATTTGCTTCTTGGGCTTCCCGTCTGGGTCCTTCAGGAGAAAACAAAAACTGTTACCTAAATATCAACACTTTGGTTACATTATTGTGTGGTCCACGTTCATGCGCTCACAGTGATCTGCACTGCCAGCAGTCCCTCACCTGCATCTTTGCCATCAATGTTGAACTTCACTGGCAGAGAGCTGGGCACTCCAGTGGTTTTAAGGCCGGATCCACTTGCACGCACCTTGCTGGCATCATGGGTGGGCAGCACCTTCACCTTGTAAGGGTGGACAAAAGGGAAGAGAAGAACAACACGCTCACAAATGAAAGGAGCCTCATTTACAGAACCCAGTAAACCACACAAAGACTTTTCCATTTTTAAAGCTGGCCAGAGTGCAACACTGTAACATGTAACACCTAGAAGGTTCAGATGGTTGCAGTACTTTGCTCATTTGGATCAAAAGTTTGGGGGAAAATCTTTCATTAAATCAAGTGATTGTAATGCTCTTGCTTCCGTTGTGTAGTTAACCATCTATCATTTTAGATGTTTCATTAGCAGCCTGATGAAATTAGCTGTGTCGTTAGCCCACTTCAGCCATCCAAACAGATGACCATCTAAGGTGAATTATGCAGATCACCAGCACAGTACACAGATTACCACTTCTTATTCCAGCCAGACTTGTTGTTACTTCATTCTAATCATGCAGTAACAACAAAGATTTATTCCTACTGGCTTTTTAAAATGTGCTTCTTCTATTCTAGAAAAACAAAAACATGTTATCACAGGCTTTTGTTTTTTTCAATGACATTTGTGTTGGCTGTGTCAGTTGCAGGCAAACATTTATCATAATGGTTAGATATTAGGAAATAGCTTAAAATCAGTGCATATTTAACTTGTTACACTGCCTTAATGTTGCCTGCATGGGATCTCCTCATCAGCATATGACTGTACCCTGGATGATGATATGTGAGGAGCTTGAACTTGATTCGCTAACAGAAACTAATTTAGCTAGCTTAGCACACATGTCTTGTGGCAAGATATATGCACCTAAATGCTTTAAGTCATTGGCTGTTCTGCCAAATTCCCACCAACCTGCAACTTTGTGAGCTGACTGTTTCGGGATTTTTCTGTTTTAGACAACAAAAAGAAAAGAAAAAGATCTACAGATTCAGGCATTTCCTTACCTGTGGTAGTCGCGTAGAATGACGTCACTGACATTGGTTTAATATGAAAACAAACTTTCTCAAACAAAAAAACAAAAACAAAAAAAGAAGAAGTGAGTCGGCGTGTCATCTTTACCGAGCACCATACATGTTTTGCCTCACATTAAAATTATTATTTTTCCTTTTCAAAAATAATTTGTCTTCAGAGAAGTCAAATATATCAAATTTGCACGAACTCCACGGCCCGGCAGGTGGCGCAGAGCACTTGTCGCTGGCCCCTGGCAGCTTGAAGCACAGACCGTCGATGGTTCGAGTCTCACTCGGTCAAAATCATCTCTGTAGCTTCGGCCTGCTAGCGGGATTCCTGGTCTGCGCAGGGAATCCCGAGTTTTTTTTCTTTCTTTTTTTTCTTTTTTGGGGTGTTGGGGCCTTTATTTATAAAGCTGGGACTATCTCCGTTGTCATGGCTACCAACAACAACGCCAGCTTGGGGGAGAGCAGAGAGCCGATAGCCGATAAGCACAGACTCATTCATCCTTTCTCCACTTTCTTTTCATAGCTGCTGCTGACGCTGGGACTTGTGTGGCTTTGCAGTTTTTGCCTTGTTGGGAGCTTTTAAGGACCAGCCTTGAATTTTACACATTTGACGTCACTGACATTGGTTTAATATGAAAACAAACTTTCTCAAACAAAAAAACAAAAACAAAAAAAGAAGAAGTGAGTCGGCGTGTCATCTTTACCGAGCACCATACATGTTTTGCCTCACATTAAAATTATTATTTTTCCTTTTCAAAAATAATTTGTCTTCAGAGAAGTCAAATATATCAAATTTGCACGAACTCCACGGCCCGGCAGGTGGCGCAGAGCACTTGTCGCTGGCCCCTGGCAGGTTGAAGCACAGACCGTCGATGGTTCGAGTCTCACTCGGTCAAAATCATCTCTGTAGCTTCGGCCTGCTAGCGGGATTCCTGGTCTGCGCAGGGAATCCCGAGTTTTTTTTCTTTCTTTTTTTCTTTTTTGGGGTGTTGGGGCCTTTATTTATAAAGCTGGGACTATCTCCGTTGTCATGGCTACCAACAACAACGCCAGCTTGGGGGAGAGCAGAGAGCCGATAGCCGATAAGCACAGACTCATTCATCCTTTCTCCACTTTCTTTTCATAGCTGCTGCTGACGCTGGGACTTGTGTGGCTTTGCAGTTTTTGCCTTGTTGGGAGCTTTTAAGGACCAGCCTTGAATTTTACACATTTGACGTCACTGACATTGGTTTAATATGAAAACAAACTTTCTCAAACAAAAAAACAAAAACAAAAAAAGAAGAAGTGAGTCGGCGTGTCATCTTTACCGAGCACCATACATGTTTTGCCTCACATTAAAATTATTATTTTTCCTTTTCAAAAATAATTTGTCTTCAGAGAAGTCAAATATATCAAATTTGCACGAACTCCACGGCCCGGCAGGTGGCGCAGAGCACTTGTCGCTGGCCCCTGGCAGCTTGAAGCACAGACCGTCGATGGTTCGAGTCTCACTCGGTCAAAATCATCTCTGTAGCTTCGGCCTGCTAGCGGGATTCCTGGTCTGCGCAGGGAATCCTGAGTTTTTTTTCTTTCTTTTTTTTATTTTTTGGGGTGTTGGGGCCTTTATTTATAAAGCTGGGACTATCTCCGTTGTCATGGCTACCAACAACAACGCCAACTTGGGGGAGAGCAGAGAGCCGATAGCCGATAAGCACAGACTCATTCATCCTTTCTCCACTTTCTTTTCATAGCTGCTGCTGACGCTGGGACTTGTGTGGCTTTGCAGTTTTTGCCTTGTTGGGAGCTTTTAAGGACCAGCCTTGAATTTTACACATTTGACGTCACTGACATTGGTTTAATATGAAAACAAACTTTCTCAAACAAAAAAAAAACAAAAAAAGAAGAAGTGAGTCCGCGTGTCATCTTTACCGAGCACCATACATGTTTTGCCTCACATTAAAATTATTATTTTTCCTTTTCAAAAATAATTTGATTGATATCATGCCTTGTATGGTGTCAGGAAGACACACGCACACACACACACACACACACACACATATGCATGTCTTAACCGTCACGTGGTTAAGTGAATTGTGTGTAACCTCTGTTGTCAATAAAAGAGTGAGGCGGACGCAGAGGAGTTGGAGTTGCTTGGACAGGCGAGTGGCAGCTCTGCTCTCCGACGCTCCCCTTGCAAGTAAAACGTACTGAGGTGTCTGTGTGTTTGCTTTCAGTAACAGTTTCTGTTTACCAGCACGGTTGACTTAAACCCAACAGAATCATTCATTGTAAATTACTTCTGATGTTTGAGGAAATATCTACACAGGTATGCAGAAACCCACTTTTACTAACAATCACTCCTGTATATTGTAATCTTAGACTGTGATTCTGTGTCCAAGTTTATCAGGTCAGATGGATAATATACGAGTAGAAAAACCTTTCAAAGAATAAGCCATTCCAGATGAAAATAGCATAGCTCAGGTTTTGTGCAACTGCATTTCATAAAGTGAAAAACATTGTTCTCATCAAAGGAAGCATTACATTTAGAAAGTTTGGGGTCCTGAGCAATGACTTTTTGGGTTCAAAGGGATGAAAAGCTGGTGGAGTGTGTGCTAATGTCTGTAGAAAAAGGTTTTTATACAACTGGACGTGTCACTCTCTTTTCAGGAAAGTGCAAATTTGATCTAATCATATTAGAAATGTTGTGTTTCAGACACAGATGTTGCTAGATTTACTATTTTTGAAGCGAGTATAATATTTTGTATAAGGATGAGGGTGTTTATGTATGAAACTGGAACAAAAGGTGAAGATTTCTTACACCGTGGTGCGTAACTCCCTACAAACAAAAGTGCAAACTGGGTCCAGTTATGTCTTGATGCATGCTCAATCATCCAGGTAACTAAATCCCAAAAGGTTCATTCTGTTAGATGAGATAAGACTTTATTGATCCCACGGCGGGGAAATTTTTTCCTCAGCTCAGGTACAGATAGCAGAAGGAAAATACAAATAAAATACAAACAAATATAAAACATAGAATAGAATAAACCTTTATAATCCCACTGATTAGAAAATTTGGTGTTACAGAGCTCTTACAGCAAGGGAAAATAAAATATAAAAGGAAGACACAGGGTGGTCCTATGAACGTAAGCAACCAAAGTTCGTATATACAGGTAACAATGTACAGAATATGTATAGAAAAATTGAGCAAATTGTACGGAGATATGTATAAAATGTAGAGTAAACTAACAAGCTGGTGAGTAAGATGACCAAAGGAATGTTAAGCTGCATTATAGAGTCTGACAGCTGCTGGTAAGAATGACCTGCGGTAGCGCTCCTTCCTACACTGTGGGCGTAAAAGTCCACTGCTGAAGGAGCTGCTCAGTGCTCGTACAGTCTCATGCAGGGGGTGGGAGGTGTTGTCCATGATGGATGTTAGCTTAGACAACATCCTCTCCTCCCCAACCTGCTCGATGGACTTCAGCGGACAGTCCAGGACAGAGCTGGCCCTCCTGACCAGCTTGTTGAGTTTCCCCCCGTCCCTCTCTGCCATTCCACCACTCCAGCAGACCACAGCATAGAAAACAGCAGACGCCACCACAGTGTCATAAAATGTCCTTAGGACTGTCCTGTTCACCCCAAAGGATCTCAGCCGCCGTAGCAGGTGGAGACGACTTAGACCCAGTAGAGTGGTTGAAGGAAAAGGGGGACAGGTGAGGTGCATTTCATGTCCCCGGTGCTGTGGGGGGTTGCAGAGAGGTGTGACGAGCTCTGGTGGATGGGGGAGGGAAGGGCTACTGAATCAAACCTGTTAAACAACTGGTTCAATCTGTTAGCCAGAACCTGGTCTCCAGACTCTGGACCCCCTCCGCTCACAGTGCTCCGTCCAGTGATGGTGTTCAGTCCTCTCCACACACCTCTGGTGTTGCTCTGCTGGAGCTGCGCCTCCACCTTCCTCCTAAAAGGAAGCATTACATTTAGAAAATAAAATACTTGTTTTATATTTGTTTGTATTTTTTGTAAGATAATACACTATATACACGGAGTTTATCTGGACGTAGTGTTTTCAGTGTCATCCAAGTGACTCTAGAGGATGAAAACCTGTTGGAGTGTGTGCTAATGTCTATAGCAGGGGTGTCCAAACTACGGCCCGCGGTCCATTTTTAATTGGCCCGCACTTCAACTTTTGCTTGAGTGTATGGCACTTCTTAGTTTTAACACCAGGGGAGCTGCTGTTGATCAAGGCAGTTGCTCCACCAAAAAGGACAATCCTAGAAGAAATTTACCCCAAGTTACTGAACATGGCAGAACCAAAGAAGCGAAAGGTAGAAAGTGAGTGCAGAAAATTTCAGACACGGTGGGAGAGTGAATATTTCTTCAAAGAATTCAAGGGGAAGTGTCTGTTTTATCTGCACTGAAACTGTGGCAGTTATGAAAGAGTGTAATGTACGACGTCATTATGAAACCAAACATCAGGTCTATGCATCCTACACTGGTGCTGAGCGAGAGCAGAAAGTAAAGCAAATGGTAGCTGTCCTGCAGGGTCAGCAACAGTATTTTTTTTTGTGCTCAAAAAGTCCAGGAAAAGGCTACAATAGCCAGCTATGAGGTGGCCCAACTCCTCGCAAGACGTGGAGTTACAGAGGAGCTGCTCGATCTTAAGAGTCTAAAAGGCACAACAACAGGTATGGATACTTTTGAAGCTGTGTCAGACTCAATTGACAAAATGGGACTTAAATGGGACAAGCTGTGTGAAGATACAACAGACGGGGCTCCAGCTATGGCGGGTGCACACAAAGGAATGGCGTCTACGATGTGCGCTGAGGTGAAAGAGGCTGGAGGTGAGGCTGTTGAAATGCACTGTACTGTTCACCAAGAAGCCCTTTGTGCCAAGACAGTCAATCTTGGAGATGTAATGAACACTATTGTAAAAACTGTCAACATAATTCGAGCAAGTGGACTGTACCACGGAGAACTTCAGGCTTTCCTTTCTGATGCGGATGCTGAATATGGGGATCTACTCTACCACTCGGAGGCGCGCTGGCTAAGCCGCGGTGCCGTGCTGAAGCGTCTTTACTCCCTGAGATCAGAAATTGACCATTTTTGAAAGAGAAGGACCGACCTCTTCATGAGCTGAATGACCCTCTATGGTTGGCAGACCTTGCATTTTTAGTTGATCTTACTGATCATTTAACCACCCTGAACAAGAGCCTACAAGGGAAAGAGCAGCTTGTACCACAACTTTATGCGCACATGAAAGCATTTTGTGTGAAGCTCAATCTCTTTAAGACACAACTGCGCAACTTCAACGTTGTGCACTTCCCCACACTGTCCAAGATCAGAACTGCTTATCCACAGGCCAACCTTTCTGCTAAAAAAGGGAAATGTGTGTCTGTGATTACATGTCTCGAAACAGAATTCAGACAGCGCTTCCAGGATTTTTCTGCCAGTTCTACAGGAGCTTGGAAAAGGAAAAGTGTCCTCTGATGAGACGCCACGTGAAAAAAAATGATCAGTCTATTTGGCTCAGATTTGCTCCTTGGTCAAATGACATTTGTCCGGATTTTTGGCACAAGTGGTGTCAGATCAGCAAAAGTAAAACGAAAACAAAAATGGGTACATTTTCAAATCCTTTGTTTATGGACAGAATTCGTCCTGTTGGACACAAGAAGCAGACTCCAAAAAAACTTTGAGACTCTGCAGAAGTCTGATTAGGCTGCTGTTTATCCAACTGGCTCACTGTGGTTTTTATGAACTCATCTGTAATGTGTCACCTTTTCTGTAGAATGAAGAAGTGCTTCCCTTCTTTTAAAGGAAATACAGGCTTACAAAGATCCTCTAAACATGTTTCTGAAATAATCCTAAACACAATCATTAAATCAAAACTGCAAGAAACAATTTATTTAATCACTCTTCTTCACTTAATTCCTTAACTTAGTAAAAAACAAAACAAAACAAAAAATAGACAAAAACTCTTCTGCTGTCTCACCTCTGTCAGTGTTCATGCTGTTGCAAGAACAGGTGGAGGTGCAGGTGGAACTTTGACTTCACTGTGGTTTCTATGTGCAGGCAGGAGTGTGACATCTCAGAACAGCAGAGGATTGTGGTGCGCGGTGACTCCTGCTGCGACGCCCCCGTCTGAGTGTCCTGAGCTCCTGGTCCTCAGCAGACGGCCCACACACTCATTTATCACCATGTCTTTATCCTGCCTGTAAGAAAGCAAAGACAAGGCTAACATTACAAACAGCCAGCAACCAATCCCTTTTACTCCACCGCCCAAAAACCAGTGAGAAACACTAGCTAGTATTAACTTGGAATCAAAGTCCACTAGGGCTGCCACAAACAATTATTTTGATAGTCAACTAGTCACCGATTATTTTTGCGATTAGTCGACTAATCGGATCATGCATCCATTGGACGTAAAACGTACAGCTTATTGCA
This sequence comes from Oreochromis niloticus, assembly GCF_001858045.2. NCBI lineage: Eukaryota > Metazoa > Chordata > Actinopteri > Cichliformes > Cichlidae > Oreochromis > Oreochromis niloticus. The sequence continues at coordinate 37,223 of NW_020328751.1, forward strand.
CCAGCAGCATCTGCTCTTATATAACATTAGCTTACAGTTTTAAGTGTTTAGGGCAGGGGTGCCCAATCCTAGTCCTCGAGAGCTACTGTCCTGCAGCTTTTAGATTCATCCTTGTTCCAACACACCTGAATCAAATGAATGTCTTGTTATCAGGCCTTTGCCAAACTTGATGACATGCTGAAGAGGTCATCAAACCATTTGATTCAGCTATGTTGGAGTAGGGATGCATCTAAAAGCTGCAGGACAGTAGCTCTCGAGGACTAGGATTGGGCACCCCTGGTTTAGGGTATGTGCTAACTAAAAATAAAGACAAGATGATAGTTTATTAAATTTAATGAGATTTACAGATTGTTTCGGTAAAGTTTAATAAACTCCTTGCTATCTAAAATATAACGGGACACCGGAGTATATTCTGAACATCTCACACTTCTGATAATCAGTTGTCTGCTTGACGTTTATTCGGCCGTGTATAACTATAACTTTAATCTCAGCCAAACCGATTTACTCAGGAACAAATAAAATACTAAAAAAAAAAAAAAAGGCCAAACAATAACATTTTTAAGTTATCTAACTGACTTATATATGTTCAACCTGAGTAGCGAAAGACGGTGGTGCGTTTGAAAACGATTTGCCTGGAGTCCGGTGTTCTCACGGGCTCTAGTGAGCCTTGCCCCCGGCTAGCTATGGAGCTAGTGGGTAACAGACGTCTCCGAAAACGTCGGAGCGCTTTTGAAAATATGCGGTGTCTTGATAAACTGAGCAGATATTTGAGGTTTACACAGCTACATTCTCGCCTGAAAATATGTTAAACGTTTATTTTGTGACCCAGAAAGATTAATAAGAGTAATATTAAAACTAACTAGCTGCCGCCATTGTTGAAAACTGAGCAGGGCCGCGCTATGAATTCTGGGACACTGCTTCTTCTTCTTCGGAGTGTAACGGCAGCTGGCATCCTTGTACATGCAGTGCTGCCATCTTCTGTTTCAGTCTGTTATTACACTCTTAAATCCTACTACTTATTCCTGCGTCTTTTGTGATCTTACAAAGCTTCAAACCACGCGTCGACTATTAAATCAGTCGTCGACGATTTTCATAGTCGACTAATCGTGACTAGTCGACTAATCGTGGCAGCCCTATTCAGCAACAAAGACGCCATCAAAAAAGTCACGGCCATCAGAGCAACATCAGAGAAACAATAAAGTCTAACCATGGAAGGTATATAGAAATATATGCATAAAGACACAAAAACATAGAACATCGACAATGAGCACCTTTCGTTTTGCTGAAAGTGATATAGCTTTCTCTTCCCATCAACTGAAACCACCAACATTTCAGGTGTGCATGCTGGGCAGCTGAAGCTGACATCACAGCACAGCTGCTCTTCCTCATCAAGAAAGCTGTGCTGCAGTGCAATCAACTATTACATTTAGGCAAAGATTACTTTTCATCCCTAAATGATTGACGGTCAGAAACTCTGACCTTGTCTCTATAGACAGCAGAGAGCTGCTGCCTTTCTGTGGGTAGGAGTTCATTTTTACCCATCACCCCAGTTAAATTTCACTGGGGTCTGTCTCATTTATATGCCAGAACCAACACTTTGAAGCACTTTTCTTTGTAGCTCAATGGAGACACACATTTATGATCAGGTCCCCCAGTTTCAGACACACTTGCACAAGCACACAGATGACCAATATCTCACAGTGGTTTAACACAGATCTGTCTGGGCTAAAGTACAGACATCGAACGCTATGACAGACCGAGGCAACTATGACCCTTGCAATTTTAGAAGAAGTCTGCTTGAAAGTAATCATGGACAGAATTCATGTTTCCAATTATTCTAAAAATGCACTTCAGCAAGTTTTTTTTTTTATAATGCCTACTAAAGATGTTTTCAAAGGGTTTCCCAGATATGGGTTATTTCTAGTCCCAGATTAAAAGAATAATTCAGTGAAGACCTCCATTTAAACAACTTTAAGCCTAGCACTAGGCTTAATCCATGTCTGGGAAACTGCAGCATTATCCATGGAGGCATGAGCATTTAGCATAATATAGACAACAACCTCTTTAACTTACCCTAAAATCTGACTTGACTAACTCCAAGAAGGGAAACCCTGCTTTTACTGTCCAGGAAATGGAGATCAGTCACCCAGTGCAAGTGCAACTGTCATTTAAACTCAGTCTACAGTCAGACCAAAAGCCACCTCGCCAAATGTATTTACACAGCTGTGTGGCCAAAGGCAGGGGGCAGCTTGGGTACGGCTGTAAACATTAGCCTCTTTAACTGCAGCTGAACGCCATCCCTCATTGTCTGCTACTTACAATGCAGTTAGAAAACAAGATCTACGGGTTTTCCTAATATCATTCACCACTGAAAAATATTTTGGTCTGTTAGATATTTCAGCAGCATACACAATTTACATCCAATACTGCAACAAGCTTACTTACCAGCATTTTTTTTATCAGATAAACTCAAATGAAACAAGTTGGTTAATTGGAAACAATTTCAACTTTCAAATCATGTCACTCTGTGTTTATTGGAAAGGAGATTAAAATGCATGATAGGCTGAACCCACCCGAGGGACTCATAAAGTTTGATCTATGAATTCCTGATACATTTTTGCTTTATAGAGGCAGAAATGTTGACCATGAAAGCTTTTTGTAGTGAACTATGCTGCTTTCACCTACAAAGCATCCAGAGCACACAGTACATGTTGCTATAAGCTACACCACATAGCTGCTACAATTTAAACACACCCACAATTTGTGTATAATCGCTATCGCCAGACTATGTCTCAAGAGCATATGACCTGTTGATAAAACTCACTGTTATGAAGATAGATTGGTTCCAGTGTCTTCATGAAACGCTGCCTTTATCCATCTTCTGGGGCGTGCCTGCAGTGGACTTGTGAACAGTTCCTTGTGAGGGAGCTGCTGGTGGAGCTCACAAGGTCCTCCTTCATTCCTACCATGAGCTTCAGTCTTCCTGATCTTTCTCAAACACGCCTCTCTCAGTGGGTCAACAGAACATCTGGCACAGGACAGCTGTGATGAAAGAAAAGGAAGAGGTTTCTCCAAACCTCTGGACCAAGGAAACCCAGCTGGGTCCTGATGGTCTCCCACGCTACTTTCACCCCGGGTGGACGTAGCTGTCGATAATAATCGGCACTCTGTTCACTGTTAGGAAAGGAAAAGAACAAGTTACACTACAGTACTGATACCTTCTGCTGCTCTTTTCAAACTTGCCACCTTACCAGGCTGTAGAGTGCTCTGAACACTTAAACACTTTGAAATCCATTACACACTCACACTCACAGTCTTAGGTGAAAATCTCCAAGGACAGCATTACACTTTTGCTATGAACAGTAACTCTGGAGCTCTGTGGAGTGTGCAGATGATCTCATTACTGTCTAAAAATGGATAACAAAACCGAAGGAGTGCCGAATCATTGACAAATACAGAGTAACAGGTGTGCAGCATGGCTAACTAGGTAGCAACAAGCCTCTAACACAGCAGCGTGTATGCTAGCGGCTAATCTAGCGAAGAAATGAACAGAGTGCTTTTAGGTGTTGTAGAAGGATAAGATGATAAGCTGTGTGTGTTTTTCAGAATGACCTGCTTGTATTTACCTTCATTGAAGGAGTGGTCAGTGTGGGTATAGCCATGAGGCAAAAAAGACAGCTGAAGCGGAAGAGTGTGGTGAAAACATGGTGCCGCGGTGGCCAGCAGGTTTCCAAGCAGGGATTCGGGTAGCAGGAAGGCTTTGGTAAGCCGTCCAACATCCAGTCCCATTTTGTGAATGCCAATAAAAAAATAGCTAGGTGTCCATGTGTAATTTGTGTGGAACAATATTGCACAAGAAGCTTAATAGATTTAGAAAAACGATAACAAAAAAAAAATAAAAATTGAAGACAAAAGATAAATGTCCTTTTTTTTCCAAAGTTTACTCGCCCTGCTGAGTGGTGTACAGCGTTAAGAGGCCAGCATTCGGACTCCAGAGTTTAACGACCCTAGTTCGAGTCTCTGATAGTAGTCCGTCTGCTACAGCAGGGTAGGCCCACAGTGAAAGACGAAGCTCAAGCCTGCCTCATTTTTCTCTCTCTCTCTTTTTTTCATTTCTTTTTACTTTTTTCAAGCCGCAATTAAAAGCTCAGGGAAACAGTTTTAAGGCGGCCTTTAAGGCACCCTATATATCAGTCCATACAGCGTAAGGGCCAATCTCATGTATCAGTTACACATATATCAACGAAGGAAGAAAACAGGCCCAAACCAAAGAGGTGTGCAGGGAAAAAATCAGGTGTGAGTGTGTGAAATTTACTAAGTATTGGAGTGCAAAAATGCCTGGTCTCCAGCTCATTTCCAAAAGGCTGGGTGCGTGATGTGCGCGTTGTGGTCTTTAATAGAGGAATTTTCCCGCTTTTGTTTGCCCGTCATGTGGCGACATGTGCCGGGCTAGCAGCTTAGTAACATAGAGGCCCGGTTCGAGCCCTAGGCTCACCTACCCTACCTCTCTATGTTCATCTGCTAGGGGAGGTCCAGGCAGGGGACCTTGGAGTGAAAATTCCAAGGCCTGGACTTCCCCTGATTTTCATTTTTCTCTGTGTTTTTTCTTTTACCTGCCAGCAACAAACAGCCCAGCCCCATTTATGGACCTCCTTCTTGTCATGGCTACCAAGGACCACTCTTCTTCTGCCAACAAGTCATTGCCTGACAAATAATTATTTCCTATGTTTCCCTAGGGGCTTTTTTTAATCTCCAATATCTTTACATATCTTGCTAGATAGACTTCCCTCAACAGGGTTTACAAACGCCTTATCCTCTTTGTCCACTTCAAATAACTTTAAACAACTATTCTTAGATTTCTTGCAACATCTGCTGTCCTCTTGCACAGATTACGCTTTTTAAAAAACTAACAAACACTTTTTTTTTTAACGTCAACCACATTTTTGGAACTAGATAAATAAAGCATATATAAAAGTCACTACCAAAAACTCATTGCAGCTTCTACCTTGTTATAGGAATGTTGTTTGTGGCTCAAGATGACTTGATTTCATCCATGAAGGATACATTTGATATATGTTTTCACATATTATAGACCAACAAGTTATTATAGCAGTTTAAATACGAGCGATCGGTTTTGGAAGACGATCATTTTTTTAGCACAACACCGCTAAGCACCAACTCATCCATCCTTTCTCCTTTTCTTCTTTTCATGCCGCCACCATGGGAAGCGCCCACAAATGTGTCATTTCACACTGGCAGCAGGCTCGCAGAGCTAGCTGTGGTGCTTGTTCTTCTTCTCTGACTTTGCTGTTTCACCGTGTTTAGATAACGTGCCATCCGCAAACAGTCGCACTCATTTTCGTGCTTTAGCTTTGTACTCACGCGCACACACACGTGCACACACACACACACACACACACACACACACACACACACACACGTGTGTGTTAGTTTAGTCTGTTTCAACCTCTCTTCGTGTGGAAACACACATATCTAGAACTATTCTTTAAGGATGTCTGCATTTCACACAACTGTCTAATAGGATAAAATAATTGACATTGTATACCCAAAGGTCAAGTCTGGATAAACGTGTATATGATCTCCAACTTGAATGCAAAGCCAAGGCATATAATTGTGTGGTGTGTCAACTCTAATGTGTTTCCTCTCTGTGCAGGGGGATGACTGAAGCTATCACCTTGCTAATCCTTGCTGTCCAAACTGGCCTCATTGAGCTGCAGGTCATCCACAGAGCCTTCCTCCTCTCTATCGTCCTCTTTATTGTTGCTGCTTCCATCCTGCAGTCCATGCTGGAGATAGCTGATCCTATAGTCCTAGCCCTGGGAGCATCTAGAGGCAACTAAGATAATATACCAAAGACTTTTTTCATGTGTTTATTTTTAAGAAAACTCTGTGTCCCACTGTTTGTTTTATTTTAGTGATCATAAACAACTGTTAATAACTATGGGCAGTTAGTTAATTATCACAGAATTCATTATCTATGGTCATCAGTACAACTCATGCTAACATCATAAATTAAGTAATACTACGGTGTACTGTCCTTCTTTCTTCATTCCTAAACAGGCAGTTTGTCTTTTGACATCAATCTGACTGAAAGTGTGTTTGCAAAGCCTGCTATCAACCTGCCTGCTTTCTCATATGCTGGTTTTGCTGCCCGTCCCGTAGGAGTTTGTGGAAGCACTTCCGTGCAGTTTCTCTCTGTCTCTTCCTGCTGATCTTTCCAGCGTACATGGCTTATATGATCTGCCAGTTCTTCCACATGGACTTCTGGCTTCTCATCATCATCTCCTCCTCAATCCTCACCTCTCTCCAGGTAACACACAACCGCATCGCAGTGTGCAAAAACGTTAAATTAAATAGTTTAAACTTGCTCTACCCAAACAGTTCAGCCCAATAATAATTAAACATGTATATTTGCTTGTTTTTTAATTCCATAATAACTCTGAAACACTCTACCGCCAGGTGCTTGGCACTCTGTTGATCTGTTGTTCTCTTCATGGTGGAGGAGTTTCGTAAAGCTCCAGTGTAGAACATGGATGAAGTCATATATTGTGTAAATGGGAGCTACAGATTGCTGGAGTTTCTGCTATGTGTCACACACACACACACACACACACACACACACACACACACACACACACACACACACACACCAACTCTTTGCTAAGTTCTGACTGTAAACAGACACTGTCATGTAATGCATCAGCACTGTCTCTGCCTCACTGTCAGTGATTTGTTACCTCACCAGGTTGCGTGGTGTGCTATGGTGTATCAGAGACTGTATTTGGCGAGTGGAGTGTGATGGGAAGCACCATCATCTTGGTCCACTCGTACTATAACGTCTGGCTCAGAGCCCAGCTGGGCTGGCAGAGCTTCCTGCTCAGGAGAGATGCTGTACACAAGATAAAAAGCCTCCCTACAGCTAGCAATACACAGCTGGAGCAGTATAATGACATCTGTGCTATCTGCTTCCAGGTATGAACAGTTTTTATGTTTATCTAAAGAGGATGCATGACCCAGACTTAATCTGGGGCTTTAAAAGCTAGGCTAATGTGAAATTTGATTTGTTCCAGGACATGACCAGTGCTGTGTTCACTCCGTGCAGTCATTTCTTCCACGCTGGCTGTCTGATGCCCTCTCTGTCGTTCACAACCAAGAGCCAATCACCAACTAACGGTGGAGCTACCCGAGGTACACCTGCAGCCAATCAGAACCCTGCAGGACAGGAAGAAGGCACTCTACTGGATGACAGGAAAGAGGGAGCGTCAGTAGAGCAGGAGGGAGATAATGAAACTGCCACATCAGCTGGGGAAACCTCCTCTTCCACCTCCCCCACTGGCATGTCTGCTCCCCTGCCCATCGTCAAACCTCCATTATCATCTTCCTCTTGTTCTTCTTCTCCTCTTGCAACTGATTCTGTGCTGCACCAGTCCCCTGCAGATCACCCTTCTGCATCTTCTTTCTCTACCTCTTACACATCAGACACACCCGACGCTCCTGCATCTCTCTGCCATTCTGTCTCCACCTTTCACCAACCAACTTCACAGGTACTGACCTAAGCAGAGGCGAACCCTGCTAAACCCGAATCCCCCCTCAGCTAAAATCAGTCTCCCTTGTGGACAGCCAGGCAAACTCTACTGGTCCATCATCACAATCTAACCCACCAACTCCCCATTCAGTGGAACCTCCTCCACGTCCTCCACCTCCTCCTCCATTCAACCCCTGAGCTCCATTTTAACACACACACAACATACATACATGCATATATAATTACACAATCTAAATAATCCCCTATTCTACTTATCCAGCTGTTTGCTGTTGGCTCTCCCATCATGTCCAACTTCATATCCATGTTATGTTTCAAATGATCTAAAACAATCTCTAAGCAGAAATTCATCACTCGGCATTAAAAAATGTAAAAAAAGAGGACAATGATCGCAGCTTTACAAAATGTTAGTACTCGTTAGGCAGTTGTCTTGGAGCAGTGAAACGTATCCCATGATAGGTGTAACCCATGCCAGCAGTGATTTCATCACAGGTGCAGTTGTTTTCCACATGTTCTTTCACAGGGATTCAAATTTAATACAAAAACAGGATGCACTAATCTCATCTCAGAATGAATTGGGAATTTTACACCATGTCCAGAAAATGTGAAAATCGGATTTCCATCATGGCTTTTTCTTTCTTTTTTTCTCCCTACAGTCATGCTTTTACCCCTTACCTTTTGATGCCCGACATTTAGGGCGATGGTTGCTCCTGCCTTTGTTTGTACAGCTTTAACTTTCACCGCTGTATATTTCGTAGTGTTTGGGTGCCACAGTGTATCTAAAAATTGATCAGACTATCGATTACTGATGGTTGTATTTTATACCGTGACAAAGTCTTAACATTTCATAACGTCTAGAAATTCTCCACATTTTTTGTTTTTCACTGCTGGGTGTCAGTAGTGTTGTGATTTAGTGAATACTGAGCGTTAGCAGACTGAATGTTGTTTATTGACATTCACATGACCTAAAGCCTGGTGCTAAGCAGAGGACACATGGTATGGTCTAGCTGAGGGGTGCAGTGTGAACTCTTGGTTCACATTGAAGAACTTACATGTGTCAAGCTTTTGCTTTTATACTACTTCAATATCTGATTCAGACTTGTTTGGCTGGTCCCAGCAAAAAAAAAAACTGTTCTATTCCTCATCGCCAAACTTTTGTATTACTGTTAAAGCAACTTTATTGTTAAGGTCACACGCTGCAAATGGACTAAGGGGAAGATGGAGAGACGAGGTATAAATTAGTCCACAGAGCCGAAAAGGAGCTCGGATTTTGGCCTCATTAGCTCTAGTTTAGGTTCTCACTCGTGCTTACCGTTGCAAGCTTAGCTCACTCACAGATCAACCAATCATTCACATTGTTGGTTGCTGATGGCAGGAGCCAATCAGCTCCTTTCATTAGAGACCCTGTATTTTCTAAGACCATTAGCGTTTTCCTGCTCGTCAGTCAGTTTACTCCATAAATTGTTGATACCAGCAAACTGAGCCACAGCTTCTTTTTTCCCCACAAAAACACACTCTTTCTTTTTGCTACTGCATTTAGCAGATGAAGCACGGCGAGGAAGAAATATGCTTTGAAACGAGTGTGAAAGACTGATAACTTTAGGATGCCAAGTCCTGATGCACACTTATATGTAGACCTTGCTGCCACTCTGACCACAGAACGTGTTTGTCCCCAGTGTGCTATAACCTTGCAACCAATGTGTTTTTTCTACCTTGTGTTTTTTCTTTTGGGGTTATATTTGCACTAATGTCATTTTTTACTAGCAATGATCCAAAGCTGTTCTGTGGATGTCGGCAACCAAATACCCTCTGATGTCTGTGTACGAGGAAACGGCCCAATCTGTTTGTGTGTAATGAACCCTATATGTTGCTCTGTACGTAATCTATATTAAACCAGAGGTGTGTTGATAAATATATATATATATACATATACATAAGTAAGACGAGGGCTTGGTTTCTCCAAAGTTTCCTTTCTTTGTTTCTTCACGTGCCTGAGAGCAAAGAGAATTTTTGGATAAGAAGCTGCTGGGAAATCAAGCCCTCTGATCTGAGACCAGCCAGTGTTGCTGCTTCTCCAGTCTATATGACGCATCTTTTAAGCTGGTGTGATCACTCTGCTGCCCTCTACTGTTAGGAGTGGGCTCAGCATGGAGACGCATTAATTAGCGCTCAGCAGTATTACTTACTAGCACTATTATTAAAGGTCTTATTAGTATGAATGACCATATTCTTGACATTGGGAAGCGTGGGCTGCAGGGTTGAGAATGAATACACGATCAGTGTAGGATCAAACCTGACCAACGCTGCTTTGACTTTTTGTGTTTATTTTTTTAAAGAGATGAAATGGAGAGTTTGATGTATTTTGCACATGTTCTTCTGAAAGGTGAACCTAAGGGCTTTTCTGTACACACCTTCTTATTTTAATACCAACACCATTCCTTTGACGTTGATTTTTTTTTTTTTTTTTTTCGAACTGCTGTTCGATACTGTTGCCTCTGACTGACAGATGTGTAGAGATGAATTGTAGTTGTGGGGCTGCTCTCCCCGACACTCCCTGCAGATTTTTGTTTAAGATGAATTGTTTTTGTCCATTGAGTTTGTCCAAACACAGTACATGTGCTCCATTGCAGAGGTCCTTCCCCTTGAGTGTGAGGATGTTGAAGATATTGAAGATATTGGTAGTCCTGATGTGAAAGCAGAGCTTCCCTCCCACCTCAGCATCACTAAGGATGTTATGGAGCGCTGCATTCATCTGCTGTCTGATCCCAGCCTCAGGCTCCGACTCAAGGTAGTGTATCAGTAGTTTTATGTAGAGTCAACTGTTGGACTAGTAACAAAAATAATCATTCTTGTGAGGGTAGGACTGCCAGCGTTGGTACAATTCATCCTGTCAGAACTGTGTGGATGACTGTTCACTGGTGTAATGCTCATCAAGGAAAAACATTCAGTCTGGTCCAGGAGTGAAACAGAAATAAGTCTGTGCTGAAGTCGTGCCTGCTCAGGAGTTTGGGCTCTCAATGAAGACCTCAGTAATTAGTTTCAGCTCACATTTAATCAGGATCAAAACAGAGATAATTGTTAGGTGTGTTGTGCGTCTTTGTCTTTAGGTACTGGACGTGCTGGAGTTGTGCGTTCAGGTGCTGAGTGAGAGGGAAAATGAACTGCTGCCTATGGCTCATCGCTGCTGGCCAGCACTCCTGCAGAGACTCACAGCCGATGACCCATTAGCAGTCCTCAGAGCCTTCAGGGTAAGTAAAACAAACCTCTCTTTTCATTACGTGAGTCAAAAGTATTCAAGTCGTCTTTAGTTTTAAACTCTTAGTAGTGAAAGAATGAAAGATGGTGCCCAACAACAGGCTTATTTCATTCAGAAATAGTTCTATTATTTTCTTCTTTGGGTTGTAATGTGAAGACTCTTTAAACTAACATTTCTTCTATCAGCACAGAAAAATCACTGTGGATGCCTTCTTAGAGGCTGCTTTTCAAACTGTCTCAGAGAATCACAAAGTAGGACTTTGGGATAAATGAAGCTGATAGTGTTTTGTGATCTTTGGTGCAAGTGTCAGCTGATTCAACTTGTGGGTGTAAATTAGGCTACTCGTCAGCTCCTGTCATCAGCTGGAATATTTTTAAATTTGTTATTCATATTTTTATTGATGAGCTGACAAATACAGACACGTTAAGTCTGTAAACAGTCATTTATTCACTCAGAGCTGCTGCTGGGAAATTGTTTCATCAGCTTTTGGATATATACGCGTTTTGTAAATACTACAATTCATCCAGGAGTACACAACGGGAAGGTTTTATTGAATTTTGACAGCTTGCTGCTTTTGTACATTACATTTTTGTAGATTACATGGGTGAAACATGAGGGGACTTTGTGAGGAGGAGGGTTTCTACAGAGGTTCTGCCCAAGCTGAGCGCCTCTCTGGCACGGCAGGCTCCGATAAAGCGCCAAGGCTGGGCCTGTCTACACACACACCCTGGCCTACAAACTGCAGCTGGCTGTATTGCAGGGGCTGGGCTGACTGTGCCAGAGACTGGATCTGGGTGAGAGAATAGAGACACAGTGCTCACAAACAGCACAGTTTCACCAAGACACAACATGAGTGCATCATCCTGTAGAACTGTACCTGGGATCTGGCAATGATCAAAGCAGCCACAACATGGACAAATCAGAGCAAGACAACTATTCTTAGTTGACGCCTCACTTAATGGAGATTGGTGCAACATGAAGCCCATTTATGTAAAACCACATTGAAGATAGATGACCTCTTATCTTATCTTATCTTATCTTATCTTATCTTATCTTATCTTATCTTATCTTATCTTATCTTATCAAAGCCTATTTGATCACAGGGCTGTAACTTTCTTGTAGGAATAAACTTTATGATTCTTCTTAAATGAATGAGTTATAGTCAGCTTTCTTCCTGTGAGTGAGACAACAGCAATACAAGTTTGTGTCTGTACATTAGTACAGAGATGAAGATGTCTCTATGCTAAGGTTAACAATTAGGTTGTTAGCCTGATTTGACATTAAAGCTGTGTGTGGGGAGATGAGTCGTCAGAAAAAGCCAAAAAAGTCAAAGAACTCATTGAAGCTCCTTCACCACCGGGTGGTGGTGAATGAAAATCAACCATTGGTATCACAGCATAAATCAGGGCATCTCTGTTTTATTATAAAAACCTTAAACTGTGAAACAGTTCAGCATCCTAAACACGTGACGGTGATGTTGTTGCTAAAAATGCCTCTTCACTGTGGCAGCTCTGTCATTAAACATATTTTAAACATGACTTTGATGATACGGACCACAGCCAGCTGTGCCAGCAGGATGCTGCTCAGGTCCAAACTGCACACACAGCTACGACTGCAAGCAGCTCTTCTTATACCCAACTGAGAAAAACGTGATTGTTCAATCAGCGAATGCAAAGCCATTTAATTGATAAGCTCAGAGAAGTTGTTGTTGTTATTTTTGTTTACTTTGTGCTCAAAATACGTCCATTAGCATGTTGAAAATATTCAATATTCACTCCCACTGAGGTTCATCGCTGACAGAGGAAAAGAGTCACAAAGGTGACAGAGCTGTCTGCAGCCTTTCCAGAGCCAGTGTTACATCTAACAGTGACAAGGACTGCAGTGTAAAGACAATTGTTTCATTTTGTAAGAAATCAGGTTGTTTGTGAAACTGTTCCTTTAACATAGCTTACGGCACTTTGTGTACAGCAAACTCTCTCATACAGTATAGTGTGCAGATAAACAGGCACGATACACGTTGTGTGTTTGAGATGCTCTTTGTGATTATTCTGTGAAGTGGGTTTCAGTATGTCTGTGGCTTCAGTTCACAGTGGGTGGGACAAGGAAGGGTTTAAAAAGGAGATTAACCAGCAGTGGTATCTTTACTCCATATTATTCGGAACCAGGATCATATTTTTAAAGGATTTGTTCTTTTGGATATAAAAGTGTCATTATGTGCACGCACTGGACATAATCAGAAAAGAAGCATTCACAACTGTAACCATGTATGGAGCCAAGCCTGGAGCTGGACATGTAACGTGCCCCACTTTCCTCACATCCTGCTGCACCACTGCCTGCTGTTTCAGCCCATCCACCACCCCAGCATCCACCTGTATGCTCCTGGAGTTTTATGAGTAACATATTTGCAGGGAGTGATCCACCCGAAGACCAGGCACCGAGCTCAAACTGTATTCTGCCGCTGTGATTAATCCGTGAAATTAACTTGGCTTTGTTGCATTTTATTCATTTTTATTTTCTTTTTCAAGTTGATTTCTGTTGTAATTTCTGGATAAAAGGTAAAAGTATTACAATTTTTATATGAATAAAATATAGTAAAATGTCCTGTGTTTGGTTTTCTCAGCTGAAGCAGACCTAGATGCTGTTTGTGAAGCCTGTCTACCCTACCTGAGATCCAGACAACCCATCAGACTGCAAGAAGCCTGTTTAAGGTAAGTCTTTATTAAGGACCGCTGTAGTAAGTAACTCAATCTTTCATTTAGTTACTAATGTGTGTGAGTGTTACACACAGACAGAATGCCATAAATTAAAACTGTGCCATCCAGTTGACATTGTATTGCCATGTTGGTCATTAATAGCCACGTGACATGATTTATCAGTAAAATCTGAATTTAAATTGAATGCTTAACATCATATTTGGAGAGGTGCTGGGTGTTACACAACAAAATGTGACTTCAGGAGTCATTCATTGTCTCTGAACACTGAACATGAAACAAAGCACTGTGGCTATAGCTTTTGTTCCCTGAAGGAGAGGAACATGGGACCTGACAATTGAATACCTCAGGAATAATCAGGTTCCTGCATGTTCTGGGTAAAGACACCAGTATTCATGACTTTAACGTATATTACCTGTAATATAAGACTTTTAACCCTTTGCTGGAAACTTTAGTAAATCAGTTTGTGGGCCTGATTTAAATATCACCCTCACTCATTTTGTCCCTTGAGAAAGGAACTTCCAGAAATACGCAGATGTAGTTCAGCAGTGGTGGCTAAAACCAACAGGAGCAGTTAGGCTAACTTCAGGTTGCCACACCACAGAGCTAACTAGCAATAGCTAGCAATCCCAACTTGGCAAAAGTGTTCCTAGCCAGGTAAAGAGCATAAAAAGTGAGGAATGACTGTGATGATGAGTTTATATGTGGCATATCATCACAGGTCAGTTGCCTTACAGGCGTGAATAGAAGTGTCTTCAGGACACGTAGGGCCGTGATATCCCAATACTGTGTGTACGAATCTGAAAGGGAACTCATTTCACCTTTACACTGGCAGCTGATGCAAAATGTGTGCACTGTGAGAGCTACAGTAATGTAAAGGACAGATGGAAGCTGTGAATAAACAAAGTAAATGACTAAAAAAATAGCTCAGAATGCAGTATGCAAGCAGCCTTTAATACCTCACATCATTCTGAATTATTGATCTAAGTGTTTGGGTAGCAACATAGCAGCCACAAGTAAAAACACATGCTTTAATATACTTAAGTATTTTCCTGCTTGGAGGTGATTTAAAAAACAAACCTGAAGAGAAAGGCAGTGTTGAGTTAATGAGCTTATAGTTAAACTGTTGGTTCGCATGTTAAAGCCAGCAAAACTGGTTCAGTCTGTCACTTTGGATCATAGGAAGGTGTTTTCCATACAATAGATATTACATACAAATCAAAACACAGTTCAGAGCTAATCCTGTTCCTGTGTTTCTTTCCCTTTCCTGCACAGTGTGTTCCGACACTTAATCCAGGTGGGTCCGGACACCTTCTGGTTTACTCTCAATGAGCTGCACTGCCCGTCCTCTTACATCCCACACCACCCCGACCTCCAGCTGAACGGCACGGGCAGGCCGAGAGACGAGTTCTCGGACAACGTGTTCAAACTGCTCAAGGAGGAGTTTGGCTCCGTTACTGAGACAGTTAACCAGCCAGTCAGCTAATGAGCTGCTGCTTGATGAAATTGACTCACCTCACAAACGGACGGCTTATTGAACCACGACTCCAACAGGTCAATTAGCTGAAAGAAAGTCTGTCAGCTGTACCAAATAGTTGATCACCTAGCTCTGTGGAATCAAGAGCTACTCTGTCATTTACAAATGTTACTTAGTCATCACCTTGATTATCTAACCTCCTAGCTTCTGCTAGCCCACAATTAGTACTTACTGTACATTAACATTAGGTGAAAATGGAGCGCTACTGAGTTATGTTTGATTAAAAAGAAAAAACAAAAAGTACCGTATCTGATATTTTTGGCTCTTGCCTTATTTTCCCCAGGAGGGAATCACAGCAGATGAATCCAAACACATTTTTACATCATATGACCTTCTTGATGTAATCCTCTCATTTATCCAGGCTTGGGACCAGCAGTAAGAGTATACTAGCTTTGGAAGCCCTGAGGGTGGCTGTCTCCTCCACCAAGGAGCCGCTAAAAAAATACATGAAAATTGTATAAATATGGTTACAGCTGTTGATTGGGTTTTTTCTGAAGTTCAATTCAATTCAGTTTTATTTATATAGCGCCAAATCACAACAACAGTCGCCTCAAGGCGCTTTATATTGTACAGTAGATGGTACAATAATAGATTCAGAGAAAAACCCAACAATCATATGACCCCCTATGAGCAAGCACTTTGGCGACAGTGGGGAAGGAAAAACTCCCTTTTAACAGGGCCTGATTATTTAAGACCTTGTATGTGAGGAGCAGGATTTTGAATTCAATTCTGGATTTAACAGGAAGCCAATGAAGGGAAGCCAAAACAGGAGAAATCTGCTCTCTCTTTCTAGTCCCCGTCAGTACTCTTGCTGCAGCATTTTGGATTAACTGAAGGCTTTTCAGCGAGTTTTTAGGACTTCCTGATAATAAAGAATTACAGTAGTCCAGCCTGGAAGTAATAAATGCATGAACTAGTTTTTTAGCATCACTCCGAGACAGGATATTTCTAATTTTAGAGATGTTGCGCAAGTGGAAGAAAGCAGTCTTACATATTTGTTTAATATGTGCGTTGAAGGACATGTCCTGGTCAAAAATGACTCCAAGGTTCCTCACAGCGTTACTGGAGGCCAAGGTAATGCCATCCAGAGTAAGAATCTGCTTAGATACCATATTTCTAAGATTTTCAGGGCCGAGTACAATAACCTCAGTTTGATCTGAATTAAGAAGCAGAAAGTTAGCGGCCATCCAGGTCTTTATGTCTTTAAGACATTCCTGCAGTTTAACTAATTGGTGTGTGTTACCTGGCTTCATGGACAGATAGAGCTGGGTGTCATCTGCATAGCAGTGAAAATGTATGCTATGTCTTCTAATGATGCTGCCTAAGGGAAGCATGTATAATGTAAACAGCATTTGTCCTAGCACCGAACCCTGTGGAACGCCATAATTGACCTTAGTGTGTGGAGAGGACTCTCCATTTACATGAACAAATTGGAGTCTATTAGATAGATATGATACAAACCACTGCAGCGCAGTACCTGTAATACCTACAGCGTGCTCTAATCGCGCTAATAGATTATTATGGTCAACAGTATCGAACGCTGCACTGAGGTCTAGCAGGACAAGCACAGAGATGAGTCCACTGTCAGAGGCCATAAGAAGATCATTTGTAACCTTCACTAAAGCTGTTTCTGTGCTGTGATGAGCTCTGAAACCTGACTGAAACTCTTCAAATAAGCCATTCCTCTGCAGATGATCTGTTAGCTGTTTGACAACCACTCTTTCAAGGATGTTTGATATGAAAGGAAGGTTGGAGATTGGCCTATAATTAGCTAAGACTGCTGGGTCTAGGGATGGCTTTTTGAGTAAAGGCTTAACTACAGCCACCTTGAAGGCCTGTGGTACATAGCCGATTATTAGAGATAGGTTGATCATATTTAAGATTGAAGCATTAATTAATGGCAGGACTTCTTTGAGCAGTTTTGTAGGAATGGGGTCTAAAAGACACGTTGATGGTTTGGAGGAAGTAATTATTGAAGTTAACTCAGAAAGATCAATTGGAGAAAAAGAGTCTAAATGAATATCAATGGTACTGAGAGTAGCTGTAGATAATATTACATCTGTGGGATGATTATTGGTAATTTTTTCTCTAATGATTACAATTTTATTTGTGAAGAAGTTCATGAAGTCATTACTAGTTAACGTTAAAGGGATGGTTGGCTCAGTAGAGCTGACTTTTTGTCAGCCTGGCTACAGTGCTGAAGAGAAACCTGGGGTTGTTCTTATTTTCTTCAATCAGTGATGAATAGTAAGATGTTCTGGCTTTGCGGAGGGCTTTCTTATAAAGCAACAAACTATTTCTCCAGGCTAAATGATCATCTTCGAAATCTGTGACACGCCATTTCCTCTCCAGCTTACGAGTTATCTGCTTTAGGCTATGTGTTTGAGAATTATACCACGGAGTCAGGGACTTCTGATTTGAGACCTTAGTTTTCACCGGAGCTACAGTATCCAGAGTCGTACGTAGTGAGGAGGCAAAATTATTAACAAGATGATCGACCTCTGTTGGAGTAGCATTCAGATAGCTGCTCTGCTCTATGTTGGTACAGGGCATTGAAGATGATAACAGTGGGTGGATTATATTCTTAAACTTAGTTACAGCACTTTCAGAAAGACATCTACTTTGATAAAGTCTACTCTCCACTGCTGTGTAATCAATTATTGTAAATGTAAATGTTATCAGGAAATGATCAGACAGGAGGTGGTTTTCAGGAAACACTGTTAAATCTTCAGTTTCTATGTCATATGTTAAAACAAGATCTAGGGTGTGATTAAAGTGGTGGGTGGGTTCTTTTACATTTTGAGAGAAGCCAATTGAGTCTAATAACAGATTAAATGCCATGTTGAGGCTGTCATTCTTAGCATCTACATGGATGTTAAAATCACCCACAATAATTATTTTATCTGAGCTGAGCACTAAATCAGATAAAAAGTCTGAGAAATCAGAGAAACTCTGTGTAAGGCCCAGGTGGACGATAGATGATAAGAAGTAAGACTGGTTTCTGAGTTTTACAGCTGGGGTGGACGAGGCTAAGCATCAGGCTTTCAAATGAATTAAAAGTCTGTCTTGGTCTTTCGTTGATAAATAGGCTGGTGTGAAAAATTGCTGCCACACCGCCCCCTCGGCCTGTGCTTCGAGGTTTCTGGTAGTTAGAACGACTCGGGGGTGTTGATTCATTTAAACTAACATAATCATCCTGCTGCAACCAGGTTTCTGTAAGGCAGAGTAAATCGATTTGTTGATCAATTATTAAGTCATGTACTAACAGAGACTTGGAGGAGAGAGACCTAATATTTAATAATCCACATTTCACTGTTTTTCTCTTTGGTTCAGATGTGGATACTGTATTGTTCTTTCTTTGTGATTTTTATGTTTAAGTTGTTTATTGCTGGTTTTTAGTTTGTTTTTTTGTCTGTTTGGGAGCTGACACAGTCTCTATGGAGATGGGTTTTTGGGGGGTAGCAGGAGGAGAGAAGCTGCAGAGAGGCGTGTAAGACTGCAACTCTGCTTCCTGGTCCCAACTCTGGATAGTCATATTTTGGGGGTTTAATAAATTGGTCCATATTTCTAGAAATGAGAGCTGCTCCATCCAAAGTGGGATGGATGCCGTCTCTCCTAACAAGACCAGGTTTCCTCCAGAAGGTTTGCCAATTATCTATGAAGCCCACATCATTTTTCGGATTCTAAACTGACCGTAGGTGTGAATGTGAGTGTGGATGATTGTCTTTCTATGTTAACCCTGGGCAGTTTAACTTGTACCCCTCACTTCATGGTGGCGCAATAAGTGGGAGAACACCTATTCCGACACCCATATCTTAGATTAAGCTAATAGTATTAGTGCGCTGTTATCAAACGTTACCTGGATTATAGGTATATTCAAAACTTTACATGGAAGAGATAAGAGTGCGTGCGTATATGCTCACTTCTGACGATGATAATATGATAAGGTGTTATCTCATCTGTACTTGAAAGTACTTCAAACACCACATGCACATGCAATGTTATCTGTGTGTCTAACGATCTATAAGTGAGCAAAGACAGTGTTATAAATATTTTGAGTCATTTCTATGCCTTGAAAGTACTTACTCAGTACTTACTCAGCGCACACACAGATATTATATTCAAAATCATAACGGTCACGCCTTCGATTTCTTACCGCTACTTTTCGTACAGCATCCAGGAAATGACGTAGACTGTTTCTACTGCTTCATTTGCATTTTACATTCACTCTGTGGGCACATCTCCGCTAAAATCTCATATAAATCATTTCTACAACCACCAAACACAACGAAAACAAGCCATGATTAAAAGAGCAGTTACGTAAATGCACACAAGTCCACTAAACAAACAAAACTGAACCACAAATTCATCAGACCTCATGTAACCGGATAAAGAAAGGCTGGTTATCTTCCAGAGCTATCACCGATTCCAAACACCAAGCTTCACCACGCTCTGACTAAAATTCACTGAAAGAGCCGCAAAAGAAGACCACAAAAACCACCACAGTTATCTAGAGAATCTAAAGAACAGCACAAATTCCAAAGCATGTAAAACACAGGAGCTGTGTCAAATGTTTCACTTGACTTATACGTTATTTATACCTCGAGCACCCTTTTTTCTTTCTTAATCATTTTTTTGTTTTTTTTCTCCTAATGTATTCCTTTTTTGTTTACCGACTTGTATTTGTATACATGAGTTGTAAAAGATACTGCAAGCTGTGACATTTTTCCTGCCCTTTCTATAACTGCATTATTATGTATATTTGTTGTTTAGTTGTTCAACTTAAAAAAGTAAAAAAGAAAAAATATTGGCTCAAAAAGTATTTTTAGGCCTGTTAATAAAATTAAATAATTTCTGCTGTTTAATACCTAAAAAATTCAACTGACATGGTGTTCAATGTGTGCAAAATTGGGCCTTTTTGTTCAACGTCTGGATATTTATGTGTTGGCAGTGCTGTCATTTTTCACGGTTTCACTTTAGAAACATAAAACTTTGCACAGATGATGTTTATACTGAATTTCGGGAATTAAAGGTCTGCAGCTCAGACACAAGCATTTCACTACATGTTGTACCCTGTATGATTGTGTATGTGACAAATAAAGGTTGTTTGTTTCTTTGTTTGTTGTGAAATGTGAACTGAAGCATGCTTTTAAAAGGGTTATATGTTAAAAAAATAAATAAAAAATTAGGCGGGAATAAAATCTACTCACTTTTTCTGTGTTCCAGTCTCAGTAACTTTGACACAGTAATATCTGCTGCAATATTTACACCTCTGATGACATTTCACAAGTGTTAGCTTTCTTTTGATACCACGATTGTATACACAGAGTTTGTGATTGCACTCAATTAATTTTGGGCATTTCATTTTGGAGCAGGAAGCTCAGAAAACCCTTTGGGGCTCAGGTTAAAGAACTGGACCACTACAGGTTTTAGAAAACCCATCCAGAATAATTTGTCCATCTGGGCCCATATAGGGACATCAAAGGTCAAAACTTCTGTTGCCCTGTGGAGGTTAAGCGTGGGTTTGCCCTGCTCACACACTCCCGCCCACAACTACCCACTGTGAGCCCATGCAAGTAATAACGTTTTGGCACATTACTTATGATAAGAACCCACCATGAGGGGAAATACAGTTGTGGAGAAGATGAAACCAAAGCACCTGTTTGATTACACTGTCAGAAATATGAGGCTGGGAGGAGGCGACTGATGCAAAGCCCCAGGGAAAAGGAAAGTTAACGATTTTTCATTCCAAAAAATCATTTATACAGTTCAGTGGTCTACAGACAGACTGAAGAGAGAAACAAAGCTAGTATCGATCTGATACCAATACCAGTGCTGGTTTGTCAATATTATAAATATTTGGATCAAGCCGCCCACCTACAGACTCATCGACAATAGATTTGTTTGCCTTGAAATGGAACCTTTAATCTCCATATTTTGACTTTTTCACAAAGTATCGAGTTTAATGTTGAAATAGAATAGAATAAACCTTTTATCCCACAAATGAGAAATGTGGGTGTTACACAGCAAGAGGAATATAAAATATAGAAGGAAGACGCAGAGTGGTTCTATATACATACACACAGATATACAGATAAAAGTGTACAGAGATATTTACACAAGGGGTGAATGATCCTGGTGAAATATACAGTGTAGAAACAAGCTGTAAAGTGAGCAGCAGCAATTAAAAACATTTGATATGTCAATTAAACAGGTGATGAGTGAGATAACCATGTTAAACTGGATTATAGAGTCTGACAGCTGCTGGTAAGAATGACCTGCGGTCGCGCTCCTTCCTACACTGTGGGTGTAAAAGTCCACTGCTGAAGGAGCTGCTCAATGCTCGTACAGTCTCATGCAGGGGTGGAGGGGACAGGTCATTATGAGGTCAAGCTCTCCTATGTCCAGTGGAATATCTGCAGCTGAGCAGTGGGTTTCGGGCAGAATGTTTCCAGGCATGTAGTCTTGGAACATCTCCAGATGGATCGTGGATAAGGCCAGGGCCATAGGCACCGTTCATGCAATCCATGTAGAACTGCAAGGGACTTCCTGTTGACAGACAGAAAAAGAGCGGTTAGTGACTTCCTTCCAAACTATTTTCTCCATGCACTTCATTCCCACGCATTTCTCCTGACCATATGCAGAT
Source organism: Oreochromis niloticus (assembly GCF_001858045.2). NCBI lineage: Eukaryota > Metazoa > Chordata > Actinopteri > Cichliformes > Cichlidae > Oreochromis > Oreochromis niloticus. Next base: position 58,937 of record NW_020328751.1, read on the forward strand.
ACCTGGGATGTGGGTGCCATCGTATTTGATATCCATCTCATGCAGACCGGCCTCTGTGGGAGCGTACTTGTCAGCAACTGTGCCATCGTTGTTGTCTGTGATGTCAAGCTTAGCAACTTTGCCTGATGCCATTCGGACCTCACCTAAAGCAGAGGACAAAAACAATGACACACACACATCATTATGATCAAACTATCTGTTTATTAAGTAGACTTGTTACCTGTGACCTCTCCTTTCTGGATGGTGAATGGAATCACCAGATCAAATGGTCTCAGACTTGCCACATCCAGCCAGATCATTCCCATTGGTCGGTCTGTTGCCTGAGAGACACGCAAGTGCACACGTTAGATCACAGGTTGTTAAGAGATTGTGGCAACAGTTCTGGTTACAGCGACAACATGTCACAGACTAAATGAACACAGGAAATTAATACAGGACCGGTAACATCAGAAGGCTGTGGCTTCTTAACATTATGCAGCTCTGCTGAACTGTCCATGTGTTTCAGGCATCCCGTTTTTGACATGGAGAGAGAGAAATGAGAGAACGCACCCTCTCAGTGATGAAACACCTGCAATGAGAGACAGCAGACAATGATGCAGTCTGATGAAAGGAGACCATGTGTGCTATAGATGACAAAGGGACAACAGGGAGAAGCTGAACAAAAACTGAAGCTGAGAAGGCCGAGAGACCGGAGGCTGAGGTTTTAGATACCCAGGGCTGTTGGGGCATTTGGCTCTGTTGCATGAGCTGGTCTGACAGAGCTCCTTCCAGTACTTGGAGGGTGTAGGCAGGGATGATGGAGGGAATTGAGAGAGGGAAAAAGATAAGGCATTGGAGCGGATTAAAACGGCGTCAAAGTGATATAGCGAAACGGCTGCAGCCATCAGGACCAATCACAAAGCCTCTGTAGGGGAATGGATCTGTGCTCCAGGGCACTCGTAAATCCTGTAACCTCAGCAGTTACTGTACTGAGGAGCAACGTAAACACTCTTCATTATCAAGTTCGACTTGTAATGCGCGCCATTTCTACATCAACTGCCTATTCATCTGAAAATGTGTTCTTATACAGACCCCACTCCTTTATACCGTCTTACTGACACTCCACTGAGAAATGAGAACTTTCCTTAAATGCACTTTAAAAGTACTTCATCAGTACTAAATGGCTGAAAAATAAAAACAATTAAAAATGAAGCCAGTACAGCTGTGACAAACAATGTGATTCCTCCAAGAGTCATTCTCATATAAGCTCCCATGTCCACCTTTACAGCAGGAAAGAAAAGCTGTTTTTGGACAGCATGGGCAGTTTCCTGCTTTCACAGCAACACAACATATGTGACTTTATTGGCTTTAACAAAGATATTCAATCAGGGCTTTGGCATCTGGGACTGCTTATGCATTTACTTCAGTCGGTGGCATCTGTCACTCTTATTAGCACTCACTTAAATTGCTTATGTAGAATTTGAGAAAAGCTTATCTTGGGTCTTGCCCACGTCCTATCTACTCGAGTTATCTCGCCCATAGGTGCTTCCTGTCGTTGACTTGACGCAGCTTAAGACTCATCATAAGACACTACTGCTTCTCTAACTCGAGGGTCATTCTTGACAACTGTACTCTGCCTGTTTGCGATTGTTTTGACTGAGACTGAAAACTCAGTTTTATTCATGAAAGTTGCCAAAACAGCATGTAGGCACGTAGGATTAAATGCAGCTCACTCACTGCGACTTGGAATGGACTGCTAGGGATGTGCTCCCTCCAAAGCGAACGCAGATCACATACTCACCAGGCTGTGGCGCTTGAGAAGTGGATGTAGCTGTGGGTAATGAGAAAAGATGAAAAGAACAATTGATAACTTTTTCGTTACGTCTGATCTGTGTGAAGTTCATAGCCAGTGCTCTGACACAGAGCCATCAACCTCTGAACGCTTAAAAAGCACCAGTGTATCCAGAAAACACATTACATGTCGTGATAAATGCCCTGCCAAGTGCCCCCTCTCCCCACTGCCTTTCAGCGGCAGGCAGCAGCAAACAGATTGTCAGAGGAGGCCCAGATGATGATCAAGTTTAACATTGTCTACAATATTGCCAAAGAGTGCCAAAGCACTTTAAGCACAAGCACTATTTCAGTAACTTATCTTTCCTGTAGAACTGTGCTCCAAATAAAGAACTTTGTGTCGACAAGCTTGTTAGTTAATCATTTACAAATCAATATTGTCTGTATGACAGCAATTAAAATAAAGTGAAACATGTAAAACAGTGGGGTTAAGCGATGCGATGAAAAATTTGGGTGCACCTAACTTTTGTGCTGGTGCACCTAAGAAAAAAGTTAATCCATACAATCTTAGTAATATTTATCACTAGTTTTCAATGTTAAAATTCAAATATTAAAGCAAGTCAATATTCAAGAAAATGCACGTAAAATAAATTAATATTAGTTGTAGTTGGCTTTAAACTTTGGGGAACCGCCTCTCTACTCATTGGCTCCTTTGCCTCCAACAGCACGGTATCCACCAGATTTGGTTCATACCTAAGATATTACAGATTATAAAGTCACATCTACCTTTTTATGCAATTCCCTTCTCACGTATACATTGAAACAGAGAAGGTAGGACTGACTAACAACCACAAGAGCTTTCTGAGACTGATTATATACTGATTTTGAGTATAAACACTAGCAAAATGCAAGTTTTGCTGCAGCAGATGTCATTGACTGCTTCAGGGCTTGCTCCCAGCAGCTGGACGGTGTCCTGGAGTAAAGAACTACACATCTAGCTGTTGTGACCGTATCTCCAGTGACAGGTCAGTTCATGTCTACATACTCACTGGCTAAGTTATGGTAGTGAAGGCTCACTGACTCTGTCTTCCACTACTCTCAGACACTGTGTCATATTTTCAGAGGAGCCCAACAAACCACAGATCACTGAGCTGTCCTAACAAATCTCCAGCAATGATGCGACACGTAGGAAGACTGAGTTATAAAGACATGGCAATATTTCAACAAGGTCTTGAATTATGAGGCCCCGTCATATCTTAAACACATTAAGGTACCACATCACCCCGGTACAGCTCTTCACTCTCAGACTAGCTCTTTCTAAAAGTAGAATGGGAGGCAGAGCCTTCAGCTTTCAGGGCTCTGCTCTGAACCAGCTCCCAGTCTGGATTCAGGAGACAGACACCCTCTGTACTTTCAACATTACACTTACAACTTTCCTATTTGATAAAGCATATAGTCAGCCTTGGATCAGGTGACCCTGAACCCTCCCTTAGTTACACTGCAGTAAACCTCTTGTGTGGTTACTTATAGTTACCATTTATGTCTTTATAGTGAGGGTTAATAGTTACTTCCCAACCATTTATTTGTCTTCTATCACTTATTCATCTTCGAGAATGGAGATGTGCATGGCCCGGGAGTCCCTCTGCAAATCTCAACTCTTTGTTACAAACAGTTTTATAAAAGCAACCCCCATTGTAAACCCCATATGGTGTGTCATTAACCTAAGACACTGCGTGTGTGTGTGTGCCTTCCTGCTGGTCATAAAAGGGTCATCTCCTCTACACTCTGAATCTAATATAACCACCACTACAGTCTACAGCTGATATTCCACTGGCCCTTAGACAGACCTATTACCTCGGTCTTCAGTGTCATCGTCCTCTATTCCAATGCCCTCTGCCAGTTCTTTCTGTTTGCGGTAATTCAGCAGGAATTGGCGAATGCTGAGGTCTTCCTGGTCACTGGAGCTCTATCTGGAGCTGGCAGACGTACTGGTCCTGCTACAATTGGAAGGAAACCACCTCGCTAAAGGAAAAACAAGACAACAATATCAAAATAGGTTTGATTACAATAAAATAAGTCAGTTAATCAGAATCAGTGTGACACAGACGCTGATGTTTTTGAGAAGAGCCCATTAGTGACATTTAATTCCATATTTTTACCGTGAGGGCTTGTAAAACTGCAAAAACTGCAAACACCTATAGGGCCGCTGTCTAAATATTATTATGAATATCAATTCTACAACAGAAAACGACTCAGCATTTAAACCATCACGATGTATTAAATGTTTCCAAAGATACTGATAATTTGATAACCAGCAAAGTTATTTCTCCTCAAAATGCGCCTGACTAAAAGTGGGATCAACCAGTACATATAATATTCATCCTGCTACATTTAGAAAGTGGCAACAACAGTAAACATGAGTAACTCCACCGTGTGTCTATCCGGTCTTTAAGTGATGACGAGATGAATCCTACTTCTGGCCCAAACTACTCTGCGTTTAATAAGGCTGTTGTGTTTTAACATGTTTTAATGCTTTGTAACTTGTTCTATTTAATCTCAACAAGCCCCTTACAAAAAGTAAGTGATCACTGTCGGCCTCTCTCAGTTTTTATTACAACTATTCATTTTAAAGCTCAGTTTTTAAAACCTTACCATGTAACTACAGCCCAGGCAATGCAGCAGCACATTAATGACTAACCTCCTATGTGGATGGATTATCTCAGTTGTTCTCTTGACTGAAGTTTGGTCCGTTTACAGCATCCTGCCATGCCACTGCATTTGTCCCTAACCATCAGGAACCCTCACCTTAACTCTTATCCAGTGGAAAAAAAGTTCCCGTTCATCACTGCGTTAATGTTATGCTAACATAGCTGTTTCGCTAGTCACATAGCACATCACTATATACCAGCTAGCCAAACTTCAGTAACCCTACAAACATCACTGCTGCTTACTTTCCTGTCTTCATGTATGTCAGAAGTGATAGCAGAGCTGTGCCTTTTAATTTGTTTTAGAAATCCCTCAGTCAGAACCTGGTATATTATATTTAGATGGAAACTAGCGAGCTAACTCTCAGCTAGCTTCTAACTCCGTTACATTTCAGAAATTCTTTTTCGTGGATGCCTGGGTGTTAAACTTCATTGTTACACCTGGTAGAGCAGCCACACTAATCCATAGCCATAAGGTTACCTTGAGTTAGGAAGATGATGATTGAATGTCCGAGTCCATAGGTTGAGGTGCAAGCACATTTCTCCCATTCTCCACAGAGGGCAGTGGCGCATAGGTGTGACGTCACTAACACTTAAGTTGCATTAGAGTTACACTTGTATGCGCCTTGAAGTAGGCACACATTGCCAGGAATGTGGTTGGAACGGCTGACTAGATAAGGCCTGGTGTCCAGCTAATGAAAAAGAGCCGAAAATGGGGTTGCGGCTGTGCACGGGTGTGCACTTTAAATGTAGCACTTTGCTCTGTCTTTCCGTGGCCGCCCAAGTGGCTCGTGGGAAAGTGACAGGCCCTATGGCAGAGATTGAAGACAGGGGGCAGTGGTTCGAATCCCATGCGGACCATATGTTGGGGAAACATGTTGACAAAAAAAAAAAGAAATCCCTGGCTCTGAAATTCACCTGCTACGCTTGCTTAGAAGCCTACAGGTGAGCCTATAGATGGGCTCTCTCTGCTTTTTTTTTTTTTTTTAACCCCTGTCTCAAAATCTCTTTTCTGTCAATCAATATTGGTTGTTATGGTTGCTATGGACCACCAAACACGCCACACATTGTGGCTTTCTCAATCTCTTCTTCATGTCCGAACAAACGCTCAATTTTGCCTTCATTAAAACAAATTATACATCAAAACGTAGGTACTTTTCTTGCCTTTCACAAAATGGCACTGTCATTATTGTAGGAGTTGCCGTTTTCTCGCAAATGGCCTCGAAGCAACACAGTTGCTCCAAAGTCTATGGAGACTTGAGTGAAAATGACAGCTGAAATTCTGTAATGGAAGCGTTAAAATGATCTGAGGAGAAGTTTTTTTCTTTTATTTTAGTCTGACCCCAGTCCCATCCGCTAACATAGAGGAGGGGTTGTTCATGACCTATACTGCAGCCAGACACCAGGCAGCGATAGAGACGTTTGGGCTTCGTTTTTGGGGAGCTGGCATGTTTTCTACAGTATTGCTGCCCTCTGCTGTTGCAGTACCTCACAGTCAGTTCAGTCACGTGATGCGTTGTCACCAAAATGTACAAATAAATGAGACTTTCAAAGAAACTGATTGTAATAGCTTTTCAATACATTCTTTGTCTGCTCTTGACCTTACAAACTACACCCATTATTATTTGATTAACATTATTTTTGGTAAAATAACCAAGGCAATGACAGGCATAAAGTCCAAAAAAACAAATATGAAGCATTTTAACAGAAAAGAAATGGCACTGAGAGCCAGATTAAACAGAGCAGGTCCTAAAGCTGTGTTTGGACAAACTCAATGGACAAAAACAATTCATCTTAAACAAAAATCTGCAGGGAGTGTCGGGGAGAGCAGCCCCACAACTACAATTCATCTCTACACATCTGTCAGTCAGAGGCAACAGTATCGAACAGCAGTTCGAAAAAAAAAAAAAAAAAAATCAACGTCAAAGGAATGGTGTTGGTATTAAAATAAGAAGGTGTGTACAGAAAAGCCCTTAGGTTCACCTTTCAGAAGAACATGTGCAAAATACATCAAACTCTCCATTTCATCTCTTTAAAAAATAAACACAAAAAGTCAAAGCAGCGTTGGTCAGGTTTGATCCTACACTGATCGTGTATTCATTCTCAACCCTGCAGCCCACGCTTCCCAATGTCAAGAATATGGTCATTCATACTAATAAGACCTTTAATAATAGTGCTAGTAAGTAATACTGCTGAGCGCTAATTAATGCGTCTCCATGCTGAGCCCACTCCTAACAGTAGAGGGCAGCAGAGTGATCACACCAGCTTAAAAGATGCGTCATATAGACTGGAGAAGCAGCAACACTGGCTGGTCTCAGATCAGAGGGCTTGATTTCCCAGCAGCTTCTTATCCAAAAATTCTCTTGCTCTCAGGCACGTGAAGAAACAAAGAAAGGAAACTTTGGAGAAACCAAGCCCTCGTCTTACTTATGTATATGTATATATATATATATATTTATCAACACACCTCTGGTTTAATATAGATTACGTACAGAGCAACATTTGTGTTCATTACACACAAACAGATTGGGCCGTTTCCTCGTACACAGACATCAGAGGGTATTTGGTTGCCGACATCCACAGAACAGCTTTGGATCATTGCTAGTAAAAAATGACATTAGTGTAAATATAACCCCAAAAGAAAAACACAAGGTAGAAAAAACACATTGGTTGCAAGGTTATAGCACACTGGGGACAAACACGTTCTGTGGTCAGAGTGGCAGCAAGGTCTACATATAAGTGTGCATCAGGACTTGGCATCCTAAAGTTATCAGTCTTTCACACTCGTTTCAAAGCATATTTCTTCCTCGCCGTGCTTCATCTGCTAAATGCAGTAGCAAAAAGAAAGAGTGTGTTTTTGTGGGGAAAAAAGAAGCTGTGGCTCAGTTTGCTGGTATCAACAATTTATGGAGTAAACTGACTGACGAGCAGGAAAACGCTAATGGTCTTAGAAAATACAGGGTCTCTAATGAAAGGAGCTGATTGGCTCCTGCCATCAGCAACCAACAATGTGAATGATTGGTTGATCTGTGAGTGAGCTAAGCTTGCAACAGTAAGCACGAGTGAGAACCATAAACTAGAGCTAATGAGGCCAAAATCCGAGCTCCTTTTCGGCTCTGTGGACTAATTTATACCTCGTCTCTCCATCTTCCCCTTAGTCCATTTGCAGCGTGTGACCTTAACAATAAAGTTGCTTTAACAGTAATACAAAAGTTTGGCGATGAGGAATAGAACAGTTTTTTTTTTGCTGGGACCAGCCAAACAAGTCTGAATCAGATATTGAAGTAGTATAAAAGCAAAGCTTGACACATGTAAGTTCTTCAATGTGAACCAAGAGTTCACACTGCACCCCTCAGCTAGGCCATACCATGTGTCCTCTGCTTAGCACCAGGCTTTAGGTCATGTGAATGTCAATAAACAACATTCAGTCTGCTAACGCTCAGTATTCACTAAATCACAACACTACTGACACCCAGCAGTGAAAAACAAAAAATGTGGAGAATTTCTAGACGTTATGAAATGTTAAGACTTTGTCACGGTATAAAATACAACCATCAGTAATCGATAGTCTGATCAATTTTTAGATAAATCGTGGCACCCAAACACTACGAAATATACAGCGGTGAAAGTTAAAGCTGTACAAACAAAGGCAGGAGCAACCATCGCCCTAAATGTCGGGCATCAAAAGGTAAGGGGTAAAAGCATGACTGTAGGGAGAAAAAAGAAAGAAAAAGCCGTGATGGAAATCCGATTTTCACATTTTCTGGACATGGTGTAAATTCCCAATTCATTCTGAGATGAGATTAGTGCATCCTGTTTTTGTATTAAATTTGAATCCCTGTGAAAGAACATGTGGAAAACAACTGCACCTGTGATGAAATCACTGCTGGCATGGGTTACACCTATCATGGGATACGTTTCACTGCTCCAAGACAACTGCCTAACGAGTACTAACATTTTGTAAAGCTGCGATCATTGTCCTCTTTTTTACATTTTTTAATGCCGAGTGATGAATTTCTGCTTAGAGATTGTTTTAGATCATTTGAAACATAACATGGATATGAAGTTGGACATGATGGGAGAGCCAACAGCAAACAGCTGGATAAGTAGAATAGGGGATTATTTAGATTGTGTAATTATATATGCATGTATGTATGTTGTGTGTGTGTTAAAATGGAGCTCAGGGGTTGAATGGAGGAGGAGGTGGAGGACGTGGAGGAGGTTCCACTGAATGGGGAGTTGGTGGGTTAGATTGTGATGATGGACCAGTAGAGTTTGCCTGGCTGTCCACAAGGGAGTCTGATTTAGCTGAGGGGGGGATTCGGGTTTAGCAGGGTTCGCCTCTGCTTAGGTCAGTACCTGTGAAGTTGGTTGGTGAAAGGTGGAGACAGAATGGCAGAGAGATGCAGGAGCGTCGGGTGTGTCTGATGTGTAAGAGGTAGAGAAAGAAGATGCAGAAGGGTGATCTGCAGGGGACTGGTGCAGCACAGAATCAGTTGCAAGAGGAGAAGAAGAACAAGAGGAAGATGATAATGGAGGTTTGACGATGGGCAGGGTAGCAGACATGCCAGTGGGGGAGGTGGAAGAGGAGGTTTCCCCTGCTGATGTGGCAGTTTCATTATCTCCCTCCTGCTTTACTGACGCTCCCTCTTTCCTGTCATCCAGTAGAGTGCCTTCTTCCTGTCCTGCAGGGTTCTGATTGGCTGCAGGTGTACCTCGGGTAGCTCCACGGTTAGTTGGTGATTGGCTCTTGGTTGTGAACGACAGAGAGGGCATCAGACAGCCAGCGTGGAAGAAATGACTGCACGGAGTGAACACAGCACTGGTCATGTCCTGGAACAAATCAAATTTCACATTAGCCTAGCTTTTAAAGCCCCAGATTAAGTCTGGGTCATGCATCCTCTTTAGATAAACATAAAAACTGTTCATACCTGGAAGCAGATAGCACAGATGTCATTATACTGCTCCAGCTGTGTATTGCTAGCTGTAGGGAGGCTTTTTATCTTGTGTACAGCATCTCTCCTGAGCAGGAAGCTCTGCCAGCCCAGCTGGGCTCTGAGCCAGACGTTATAGTACGAGTGGACCAAGATGATGGTGCTTCCCATCACACTCCACTCGCCAAATACAGTCTCTGATACACCATAGCACATCACGCACACCGCAACCTGGTGAGGTAACAAATCACTGACAGTGAGGCAGAGACAGTGCTGATGCATTACATGACAGTGTCTGTTTACAGTCAGAACTTAGCAAAGAGTTGGTGTGTGTGTGTGTGTGTGTGTGTGTGTGTGTGACACATAGCAGAAACTCCAGCAATCTGTAGCTCCCATTTACACAATATATGACTTCATCCATGTTCTACACTGGAGCTTTACGAAACTCCTCCACCATGAAGAGAACAACAGATCAACAGAGTGCCAAGCACCTGGCGGTAGAGTGTTTCAGAGTTATTATGGAATTAAAAAACAAGCAAATATACATGTTTAATTATTATTGGGCTGAACTGTTTGGGTAGAGCAAGTTTAAACTATTTAATTTAACGTTTTTGCACACTGCGATGCGGTTGTGTGTTACCTGGAGAGAGGTGAGGATTGAGGAGGAGATGATGATGAGAAGCCAGAAGTCCATGTGGAAGAACTGGCAGATCATATAAGCCATGTACGCTGGAAAGATCAGCAGGAAGAGACAGAGAGAAACTGCACGGAAGTGCTTCCACAAACTCCTACGGGACGGGCAGCAAAACCAGCATATGAGAAAGCAGGCAGGTTGATAGCAGGCTTTGCAAACACACTTTCAGTCAGATTGATGTCAAAAAGACAAACTGCCTGTTTAGGAATGAAGAAAGAAGGACAGTACACCGTAGTATTACTTAATTTATGATGTTAGCATGAGTTGTACTGATGACCATAGATAATGAATTCTGTGATAATTAACTAACTGCCCATAGTTATTAATAGTTGTTTATGATCAGTAAAAATAAAACAAACAGTGGGACACAGAGTTTCTTAAAAATAAACACATGAAAAAAGTCTTTGGTATATTATCTTAGTTGCCTCTAGATGCTCCCAGGGCTAGGACTATAGGATCAGCTATCTCCAGCATGGACTGCAGGATGGAAGCAGCAACAATAAAGAGGACGATAGAGAGGAGGAAGGCTCTGTGGATGACCTGCAGCTCAATGAGGCCAGTTTGGACAGCAAGGATTAGCAAGGTGATAGCTTCAGTCATCCCCCTGCACAGAGAGGAAACACATTAGAGTTGACACACCACACAATTATATGCCTTGGCTTTGCATTCAAGTTGGAGATCATATACACGTTTATCCAGACTTGACCTTTGGGTATACAATGTCAATTATTTTATCCTATTAGACAGTTGTGTGAAATGCAGACATCCTTAAAGAATAGTTCTAGATATGTGTGTTTCCACACGAAGAGAGGTTGAAACAGACTAAACTAACACACACGTGTGTGTGTGTGTGTGTGTGTGTGTGTGTGTGTGTGTGTGTGTGTGCGCGTGAATACAAAGCTAAAGCACGAAAATGAGTGCGACTGTTTGCGGATGGCACGTTATCTAAACACGGTGAAACAGCAAAGTCAGAGAAGAAGAACAAGCACCACAGCTAGCTCTGCGAGCCTGCTGCCAGTGTGAAATGACACATTTGTGGGCACTTCCCATGGTGGCGGCATGAAAAGAAGAAAAGGAGAAAGGATGGATGAGTTGGTGCTTAGCGGTATTGTGCTAAAAAAATGATCGTCTTCCAAAAACCGATCGCTCGTATTTAAACTGCTATAATAACTTGTTGGTCTATAATATGTGAAAACATATATCAAATGTATCCTTCATGGATGAAATCAAGTCATCTTGAGCCACAAACAACATTCCTATAACAAGGTAGAAGCTGCAATGAGTTTTTGGTAGTGACTTTATATATGCTTTATTTATCTAGTTCCAAAAATGTGGTTGACGTTAAAAAAAAAAAGTGTTTGTTAGTTTTTTAAAAAGCGTAATCTGTGCAAGAGGACAGCAGATGTTGCAAGAAATCTAAGAATAGTTGTTTAAAGTTATTTGAAGTGGACAAAGAGGATAAGGCGTTTGTAAACCCTGTTGAGGGAAGTCTATCTAGCAAGATATGTAAAGATATTGGAGATTAAAAAAAGCCCCTAGGGAAACATAGGAAATAATTATTTGTCAGGCAATGACTTGTTGGCAGAAGAAGAGTGGTCCTTGGTAGCCATGACAAGAAGGAGGTCCCATAAATGGGGCTGGGCTGTTTGTTGCTGGCAGGTAAAAGAAAAAACACAGAGAAAAATGAAAATCAGGGGAAGTCCAGGCCTTGGAATTTTCACTCCAAGGTCCCCTGCCTGGACCTCCCCTTAGCAGATGAACATAGAGAGGCAGGGTAGGTGAGCCTAGGGCTCGAACCGGGCCTCTATGTTACTAAGCTGCTAGCCCGCCACATGTCGCCACATGACGGGCAAACAAAAGCGGGAAAATTCCTCTATCTAAAGACCACAACGCGCACATCACGCACCCAGCCTTTTGGAAATGAGCTGGAGACCAGGCATTTTTGCACTCCAATACTTAGTAAATTTCACACCCACACCTGATTTTTTCCCTGCACACCTCTTTGGTTTGGGCCTGTTTTCTTCCTTCGTTGATATATGTGTAACTGATACATGAGATTGGCCCTTACCGCTGTATGGACTGATATATAGGGTGCCTTAAAGGCCGCCTTAAAACTAAGTGTTTCCCTGAGCTTTTAATTGCGGCTTGAAAAAAGTAAAAAGAAATGAAAAAAAGAGAGAGAGAGAAAAATGGAGGCAGGCTTGAGCTTCGTCTTTCACTCTGGCCTACCCTGCTGTAGCAGACGGACTACTATCAGAGACTCGAACTAGGGTCGTTAAACTCTGGAGTCCGAATGCTGGCCTCTTAACGCTGTACACCACTCAGCAGGGCGAGTAAACTTTGGAAAAAAAAGGACATTTATCTTTTGTTCTTCAACTTTTTATTTTTTTTTTGTTATCGTTTTTCTAAATCTATTAAGCTTCTTGTGCAATATTGTTCCACACAAATTACACATGGACACCTAGCTATTTTTTTATTGGCATTCACAAAATGGACTGGATGTTGGACGGCTTACCAAAGCCTTCCTGCTACCCGAATCCCTGCTTGGAAACCTGCTGGCCACCGCGGCACCATGTTTTCACCACACTCTTCCGCTTCAGCTGTCTTTTTGCCTCATGGCTATACCCACACTGACCACTCCTTCAATGAAGGTAAATACAAGCAGGTCATTCTGAAAAACACACACAGCTTATCATCTTATCCTTCTACAACACCTAAAAGCACTCTGTTCATTTCTTCGCTAGATTAGCCGCTAGCATACACGCTGCTGTGTTAGAGGCTTGTTGCTACCTAGTTAGCCATGCTGCACACCTGTACTCTGTATTTGTCAATGATTCGGCACTCCTTCGGTTTTGTTATCCATTTTTAGACAGTAATGAGATCATCTGCACACTCCACAGAGCTCCAGAGTTACTGTTCATAGCAAAAGTGTAATGCTGTCCTTGGAGATTTTCACCTAAGACTGTGAGTGTGAGTGTGTAATGGATTTCAAAGTGTTTAAGTGTTCAGAGCACTCTACAGCCTGGTAAGGTGGCAAGTTTGAAAAGAGCAGCAGAAGGTATCAGTACTGTAGTGTAACTTGTTCTTTTCCTTTCCTAACAGTGAACAGAGTGCCGATTATTATCGACAGCTACGTCCACCCGGGGTGAAAGTAGCGTGGAGACCATCAGGACCCAGCTGGGTTTCCTTGGTCCAGAGGTTTGGAGAAACCTCTTCCTTTTCTTTCATCACAGCTGTCCTGTGCCAGATGTTCTGTTGACCCACTGAGAGAGGCGTGTTGAGAAAGATCAGGAAGACTGAAGCTCATGGTAGGAATGAAGGAGGACCTTGTGAGCTCCACCAGCAGCTCCCTCACAAGGAACTGTTCACAAGTCCACTGCAGGCACGCCCCAGAAGATGGATAAAGGCAGCGTTTCATGAAGACACTGGAACCAATCTATCTTCATAACAGTGAGTTTTATCAACAGGTCATATGCTCTTGAGACATAGTCTGGCGATAGCGATTATACACAAATTGTGGGTGTGTTTAAATTGTAGCAGCTATGTGGTGTAGCTTATAGCAACATGTACTGTGTGCTCTGGATGCTTTGTAGGTGAAAGCAGCATAGTCACTACAAAAAGCTTTCATGGTCAACATTTCTGCCTCTATAAAGCAAAAATGTATCAGGAATTCATAGATCAAACTTTATGAGTCCCTCGGGTGGGTTCAGCCTATCATGCATTTTAATCTCCTTCCAATAAACACAGAGTGACATGATTTGAAAGTTGAAATTGTTTCCAATTAACCAACTGTTTCATTGAGTTTATCTGATAAAAAAAATGCTGGTAAGTAAGCTTGTTGCAGTATTGGATGTAAATTGTGTATGCTGCTGAAATATCTAACAGACCAAAATATTTTTCAGTGGTGAATGATATTAGGAAAACCCGTAGATCTTGTTTTCTAACTGCATTGTAAGTAGCAGACAATGAGGGATGGCGTTCAGCTGCAGTTAAAGAGGCTAATGTTTACAGCCGTACCCAAGCTGCCCCTGCCTTTGGCCACACAGCTGTGTAAATACATTGGCGAGGTGGCTTTTGGTCTGACTGTAGACTGAGTTTAAATGACAGTTGCACTTGCACTGGGTGACTGATCTCCATTTCCTGGACAGTAAAGCAGGGTTTCCCTTCTTGGAGTTAGTCAAGTCAGATTTTAGGGTAAGTTAAAGAGGTTGTTGTCTATATTATGCTAAATGCTCATGCCTCCATGGATAATGCTGCAGTTTCCCAGACATGGATTAAGCCTAGTGCTAGGCTTAAAGTTGTTTAAATGGAGGTCTTCACTGAATTATTCTTTAATCTGGGACTAGAAATAACCCATATCTGGGAAACCCTTTGAAAACATCTTTAGTAGGCATTATAAAAAAAAAAACTTGCTGAAGTGCATTTTAGAATAATTGGAAACATGAATTCTGTCCATGATTACTTTCAAGCAGACTTCTTCTAAAATTGCAAGGGTCATAGTTGCCTCGGTCTGTCATAGCGTTCGATGTCTGTACTTTAGCCCAGACAGATCTGTGTTAAACCACTGTGAGATATTGGTCATCTGTGTGCTTGTGCAAGTGTGTCTGAAACTGGGGGACCTGATCATAAATGTGTGTCTCCATTGAGCTACAAAGAAAAGTGCTTCAAAGTGTTGGTTCTGGCATATAAATGAGACAGACCCCAGTGAAATTTAACTGGGGTGATGGGTAAAAATGAACTCCTACCCACAGAAAGGCAGCAGCTCTCTGCTGTCTATAGAGACAAGGTCAGAGTTTCTGACCGTCAATCATTAGGGATGAAAAGTAATCTTGCCTAAATGTAATAGTTGATTGCACTGCAGCACAGCTTTCTTGATGAGGAAGAGCAGCTGTGCTGTGATGTCAGCTTCAGCTGCCCAGCATGCACACCTGAAATGTTGGTGGTTTCAGTTGATGGGAAGAGAAAGCTATATCACTTTCAGCAAAACGAAAGGTGCTCATTGTCATGTTCTATGTTTTTGTGTCTTTATGCATATATTTCTATATACCTTCCATGGTTAGACTTATTGTTTCTCTGATGTTGCTCTGATGGCCGTGACTTTTTTGATGGCGTCTTTGTTGCTGAATAGGGCTGCCACGATTAGTCGACTAGTCACGATTACGTCGACTATGAAATCGTCGACGACTGATTTAATAGTCGACGCGTGGTTTGAAGCTTTGTAAGATCACAAAAGACGCAGGAATAAGTAGTAGGATTTAAGAGTGTAATAACAGACTGAAACAGAAGATGGCAGCACTGCATGTACAAGGATGCCAGCTGCCGTTACACTCCGAAGAAGAAGAAGCAGTGTCCCAGAATTCATAGCGCGGCCCTGCTCAGTTTTCAACAATGGCGGCAGCTAGTTAGTTTTAATATTACTCTTATTAATCTTTCTGGGTCACAAAATAAACGTTTAACATATTTCAGGCGAGAATGTAGCTGTGTAAACCTCAAATATCTGCTCAGTTTATCAAGACACCGCATATTTTCAAAAGCGCTCCGACGTTTTCGGAGACGTCTGTTACCCACTAGCTCCATAGCTAGCCGGGGGCAAGGCTCACTAGAGCCCGTGAGAACACCGGACTCCAGGCAAATCGTTTTCAAACGCACCACCGTCTTTCGCTACTCAGGTGAACATATATAAGTCAGTTAGATAACTTAAAAATGTTATTGTTTGGCCTTTTTTTTTTTTTAGTATTTTATTGTTCCTGAGTAAATCGGTTTGGCTGAGATTAAAGTTATAGTTATACACGGCCGAATAAACGTCAAGCAGACAACTGATTATCAGAAGTGTGAGATGTTCAGAATATACTCCGGTGTCCCGTTATATTTAGATAGCAAGGAGTTATAAACTTTACCGAAACAATCTGTAAATCTCATTAAATTTAATAAACTATCATCTTGTCTTATTTTTAGTTAGCACATACCCTAAACCAGGGTGCCAATCCTAGTCCTCGAGAGCTACTGTCCTGCAGCTTTAGATGCATCCCTACTCCAACATAGCTGAATCAAATGGTTTGATGACCTCTTCAGCATGTCATCAGTTTGGCAAAGGCCTGATAACAAGACATTCATTTGATTCAGGTGTGTTGGAACAAGGATGAATCAAAAGCTGCAGGACAGTAGCTCTCAGGACTAGGATTGGGCACCCCTGCCCTAAACACTTAAAACTGTAAGCTAATGTTATATAAAGCAGATGCTGCTGGTGCAATAAGCTGTACGTTTACGTCCAATGGATGCATGATCCGATTAGTCGACTAATCGCAAAATAATCGGTGACTAGTGACTATCAAAATAATTGTTTGTGGCAGCCCTAGTGGACTTTGATTCCAAGTTAATACTAGCTAGTGTTTCTCACTGGTTTTGGGCGGTGGAGTAAAAGGGATTGGTTGCTGGCTGTTTGTAATGTTAGCCTTGTCTTTGCTTTCTTACAGGCAGGATAAAGACATGGTGATAAATGAGTGTGTGGGCCGTCTGCTGAGGACCAGGAGCTCAGGACACTCAGACGGGGGCGTCGCAGCAGGAGTCACCGCGCACCACAATCCCTGCTGTCTGAGATGTCACACTCCTGCCTGCACATAGAAACCACAGTGAAGTCAAAGTTCCACCTGCACCTCACCTGTTCTTGCAACAGCATGAACACTGACAGAGGTGAGACAGCAGAAGAGTTTTTGTCTATTTTTTGTTTTGTTTGTTTTTTACTAGTTAAGAATTAAGTGAAGAAGAGTGATTAAATAAATTGTTTCTTGCAGTTTTGATTTAATGATTGTGTTTAGGATTATTTCAGAAACATGTTTAGAGGATCTTTGTAAGCCTGTATTTCCTTTAAAAGAAGGGAAGCACTTCTTCATTCTACAGAAAAGGTGACACATTACAGATGACTTCATAAAAACCACAGTGAGCCAGTTGGATAAACAGCAGCCTAATCAGACTTCTGCAGAGTCTCAAAGTTTTTTTGGAGTCTGCTTCTTGTGTCCAACAGGACGAATTCTGTCCATAAACAAAGGATTTGAAAATGTACCCATTTTTGTTCGTTTTACTTTTGCTGATCTGACACCACTTGTGCCAAAAATCCGGACAAATGTCATTTGACCAAGGAGCAAATCTGAGCCAAATAGACTGATCATTTTTTTCACGTGGCGTCTCATCAGAGGACACTTTTCCTTTTCCAAGCTCCTGTAGAACTGGCAGAAAATCCTGGAAGCGCTGTCTGAATTCTGTTTCGAGACATGTAATCACAGACACCACATTTCCCTTTTTAGCAGAAAGGTGGCCTGTGGATAAGCAGTTCTGATTTGGACAGTGTGGGGAAGTGCACAACGTTGAAGTTGCGCAGTTGTGTCTTAAAGAGATTGAGCTTCACACAAAA